>NW_024044909.1:0-140290 GCF_015852505.1 Tachyglossus aculeatus
CTAAGCGCTTGGGAAGTACAAGTTGGCAACATATAGAGACAGTCACTACCCAACAGTGGGCTCACAGTCTAAAAGGGGGAGACAGAGAACAAAACCAAACATACCAACAAAATAAAATAAAAAGAATAGATATGGACAGGTAAAATAAATAAATAAATAGAGTAATAAATATGCACAAAATTATATACATATATACAGGTGCTGTGGGGAAGGGAAGGGGGTAAGATGGGGGGATGGAGAGGGGGACGAGGGGGAGAGGATGGAAGGGGCTCAGTCTGGGAAGGCCTCCTGGAGGAGGTGAGCTCTCAGTAGGGCCTTGAAGGGAGGAAGAGAGGTAGCTTGGCGGATGGGCAGAGGGAGGGCATTCCAGGCCCGGGGGATGACGTGGGCCTGGGGTCGATGGTGGGAGAGGTGAGAACAAGGTACGGTGAGGAGATTACCGGCAGAGGAGCGGAGGGTGCGGGCTGGGCTGTAGAAGGAGAGAAGGGAGGTGAGGTAGGAGGGGGTGAGGTGATGGAGAGCCTTGAAGCCGAGGGTGAGGAGTCTCTGCCTGTTGTGCAGATTGATTGGTAGCCACCGGAGATTTTTGAGGAGGGGAGTAACATGCCCAGAGCTCTTCTGGACAAAGACAATCCGGACAGCAGCATGAAGTATGGATTGAAGTGGGGAGAGACACGAGGATGGGAGATCAGAGAGAAAGCTGATGCAGTAGTCCAGACGGGATAGGATGAGAGTTTGAATGAGCAGGGTAGCGGTTTGGATGGAGAGGAAAGGGCGGATCTTGGCAATGTTGTGGAGCTGAGACCGGCAGGTTTTGGTGACGGCTTGGATGTGAGGGGTGAATGAGAGAGCGTAGTCGAGGATGACACCAAGGTTGCGGGCTTGTGAGACGGGAAGGATGGTAGTGCCGTCAACAGAGATGGGAAAGTCAGGGAGAGGGCAGGGTTTCGGAGGGAAGGCAAGGAATTCAGCCTTGGACATGTTGAGCTTTAGGTGGCGGGCAGACATCCAGATGGAGATGTCCTGAAGACAGGAGGAGATGCGAGCCTGGAGGGAGGGGGAGAGAGCAGGGGCAGAGATGTAGATCTGGGTGTCATCAGCGTAGAGGTGATAGCTGAAGCCGTGGGAGTGAATGAGGTCACCAAGGGAGTGCGTGCAGATCGAGAACAGAATTGGACCAAGCACTGAACCTTGGGGAACCCCCACAGTAAGGGGATGGGAGGGGGAGCAGGAGCCTGCAAAGGAGACTGAGAATTAACGAGATAAGAGGAGAACCAGGAAAGAACGGAGTCTGTGAAGCCAAGGTCGAATAGCGTGTTGAGGAGAAGGGCGTGGCCCACAGTGTCGAAGGCAGCTGAGAGGTCGAGGAGGATTAGGATAGAGTAGGAGCCGTTGGATTTGGCAAGCAGGAGGTCATTGGTGACCTTTGAGAGGGCAGTTTCCGTGGAATGTAGGGGACGGAAGCCAGACTGGAGGGGGTCGAGGAGAGAGGTGATGTTGAGTCAGGAGAAGTAATGAGCTTACACCGTTCACCGCGGTGGCAGCCCTTGGAGATCGGGGCCAGAGGACAACGGGGCAGGTGGGACCTCGGAGGGCAGAGCCGGTGTCTCAACGCCCAAAATGAAGCGGGAACTGCAAGGACGCAGCCTGGGGACCATAGCTGAGTTCTTCGTTGGGGAGGGACAGTTACACCGGTCTTGGCCTAGGGGAGGGAAAGGACCTTCTGCCAGCCCGGTGCTGCCCCACCCTAAAACAGGACCTTCTGGCTGGACCCCACTTTCTGGCTTCAGCCATTTGGTGCTGAATTGTACGTTCCAAGCTTTTAGTACAGTGTTGTGCCCACAGTACTTGCTCAATAAATACGATTGATTGAATGAATGAATTTGCGCCTGGACTCCAGTTCTTAATATCATTACTGGTCCCACCCAGGAACTGCCCTCGGGGATTCACAGCCACCAGTTCTTTCCTAAACCCTTCCCAGGAGGAAAACACACAAACCCAATCCATTAGGAGCATTAAATATGTGCAGATCTCGGTGCTAAACGCTGAGAAAATACAAACAAACAAAAAAATCACAATGGAAGTAGGAGACAAGGAATTTACAATCTAGCCAGGAAACAGACCCAAAATTAATTACAGATTAAATAGAAACATATATTTATAGGAAAGTAAGGGTTTAAATGGAAGATCTCCTACTGTAGTAGAAGTAGTAGAAGTAGTAGTAGTAGCAGTAGCCATAGTAGTAGTAGTAGCAGTAGCAGTAGCAACAGTAGTAGTAGTAGCAGTAGTAGTAGTAGTAGTAGTAGTAGTAGTAGTAGTAGTAGTAGTAGTAGTAGTTATGAGCTCCTCCAGAGACAAGTTAACTGTACTATTCCTTACCCAATTAGCCAATCAGTGTCATTTACTGAGGGCTTACTGAGAAGTGTTAAATTATTGAGATACTTCAATAGAATACACAAACACGTCCCCTCTCCTCTAATATTGCAGTCTAATCAGGAAGGAAGGTATGAGAAAAATGAGAAGTAGCGTGTCCTAGTGGAAACATCACAGGCCTGGAAGTCCCAGGACCCAGGTTCTAATCTGTGCTCTGCCACTTGTCAGTTGCGTACCCTTGTGTCACTTAATGTATCTCTGCCTCACCTTCCTGGCTGTTCAATGGGGATTCAATACCTGTTCTACCACCAGTTTAGACTGAGAGCTAAGTGTGAAACAGGGACTGCCTCTGAACCTGATGGTTTTGTACTTACCCTGCTGCTTAGTATAGTGTTTGGCACCCAGTAAACAGTAAACAAATACAACAACAATACCAATAGTAACAACAATAATAATAGCAATAATAATAATTTACCACTAGAATAGCCAGATTAAATAATCAAATGCACAGTTGAATAAAGATGAATGCACAAGTGCTGAAAATGGGTCATCTGAATGAATGAATGAATGAATGAATGAATGAATGAATGAATGAATGAATGAATTCCACACTCCACCACCTGCCTGTTGTGTGACCTTGTGCAAGTTATTTCACTTCTCTGTGCCTCGGGTCCCTCATCGTTAAAATGGGGATTAAGACAGTGAGCCCTTTGTAGGACAGAGACTGTGTTCAAGCCGACTATCTCGTATATACCCCAGGACTTAGGAGTATGCCTGCTACATAGTAAGCACTTAACAAATACCATAATAATAATTCATTAATAATCATTCATTCATTCATTTTACTACTTCTGCTATCATATCTGCTGCTACTATTACTACTGTATCTACTCTGACTACTTCTATTAGTGTTACTACTTCTGCTACTACTACTGCTTCTTTGCTATTATTACTTTTATTGCTGCTGTGAGCCCGTTGTTGGGTAGGAACCGTCTCTGTATGTTGCCAACTTGTACTTCCCAAGCGCTTAGTACAGTGCTCTGGACACAGTAAGCGCTCAATAAATACGATTGAATGAATGATTGAATGTTACAATTTTCAATGAATCACTAAGTGGTATTTATTCAATCAATCAATCAATCGCATTTATTGATTTATTGAACACTTCCTGTGTGTAAAGCGCTGTACAATGCACTTGGGGGAGGACAATACAGTCAGGTAGGTAGTCATGATCCTTGCCTACAAGGAGCTTACAGTCTTAAGAGGGAGACAGACGTTAAGATAAATTCCAGATGGTTATGTATATGAGTGCTGTGAAACTGAAAGAGGGATGAATATCAAAGTGCTTATGGTGTACAGATCCAAGTCCGTAGGTGACACAGAATGCAGGGCTTAGTCAGCGAAGGGTTTTTGGAGGAGATATGATTTAGTAGGGCTTTGAAGGCACAACTCCTCCAAGAGGCCTTCCCTGATTAAGCCCTCCTTTCTTCTTCTCCCAGTTTTTTCTGCTTTGCCCTGACTTGCTCCCTTCATTCATCCCCATTTCAGACCCACAGCAGTCATGTACAGATCAGTAATTTATTTATGCATATCAAAGTCTGCCTCCACCTCTAGACTGTAAACACTTTGTGGGCAGGGAATGTGTTTAAGAATTTAATAAGGGCTCTGCAAACAGTAAGCTCTCATTAAATACGATTGAATGAATGAATGAATGAAGTGGAAGTAGTGGTGGCCTGTCAGATATGAAGCCCCCTTTATATCTCCAAGGGAATTCCAAGCCAGGGGGAGGAAGTGGGCAAGAGGTCTGTTGTGGCAAAGAAGGGATTGAGGTACAAGGAGTGGCTGCCATTAAAGAAGTGAAATGTGTGGGTTGGGTTGCAGTAGGAGATGAGGGAGTCTGTTTCTAGACTGTCAGCCCGTTGTTGGGTAGGGACCATCTCTATATGTTGCTGACTTGTACTTCCCAAGAGCTTAGTACAGTGCTCTGCACACAGTAACTGCTCAATAAATACAATTGAATGAATGAATGACTAAAGTAGAAGGGGGAGAGCTGATTACGTGCCTTAAAGCCCATAGTTAGTTTTTTTCTATTTGATTGACAGATAGAGGGCCAACAGTTGGAGGTTCTTGAGGAAAGAGGAGATATGTACTGAGCCTTTTTTAAGAAAAATGGTCCGCATAGCAGAGTGAACTATGGACTGAAAATGGGAGGGACAGAGAATCACTATTACTACTACTATTTATTTATTTATTTATTTATTTGTTTATTTATTTTTTTATTCATTCATTCATTCATTCGTTCGTTCATTCAATCGTATTTATTGAACGCTTACTGTGCAGAGAGCACTATACTAAGCGCTTGGGAAAGTACAATACAACAATAAAGAATGACAATCCCTGACCACATTGAGCTCGCAGTTTGGGGTGGGAGGAGACAGACATCAATACAAATAAACAGACATCAATACAAACTAATAAAATTACAGCTATAATAATAAGTGCTGTGGGGCTGGGAGAGGGAGGAAGAGCCAAGGGAACAAGTCATAGCAATGTAGAAAGGAATAAAAGTTGAGGAAAAGTGGGACAGTCTGGGAAGGCCTCTTGGAGAAGATGTGCCTTTAGTACGATTTTGAAGAGCTGGGGGGAGAGTAATTGTCTGGGGGATTTGAGGAAGAAGGGAGTTCCAAGCCAGAGGCAAGATGTGGGCTAGGGCTCGGCGGCGAGAGAGGCGAGAACAAGGCACAGCGAGTAGGTTAGTACTGGAGGAGTGAAGTGTGCAGGCTGGATCGTAGTAGGAGACAACTGAGATGAGGTAAGAGGGGGCAAGGTGATGAATGCTTTAAAGCCAACGGAGAGGAATTATTGTTTGATACGGAGGTAGATGAGCAAGCGTTGGAGTTTTTTGAGGAGAAGGGTGACGTGTCCACAGCGTTTTGGTAGAAAAAAGATCCAGGCAACAGAGTGAAGTATGGACTAGAGTGGGGAGAGATAGGAGCCTGGAGGTCAGCATGGAAAACCTGATGCAGTAATCCAGGCGGGATAGGATGAGTGATTGTATTAACATGGTAGCAGTATGGATCAAGAGGAAAGGACGGATGTTAGCGATGGTGTGAAGGTGGGACCTCAGGATTTCGTGACAGATTGAATTTGGGGGTTGAATGAGAGAGAGGAGTCAAGGATAACGCCAGGGTAACGAGCTTGTGAGACAGGAAGGATAGTGGGCGTGCTGTTTATAGTGATGGGAAAGTATTACTATTACTACTGTTCTGAACCCCATGCGGGATAGAGACTCTGTCCGACCCGATTTGCTTCTCCACCCCAGCGCTTAGTACAGATAGTAAGAACTTAATAAATACCACAATTATTGTTCTACTGCACATAGGATCACAACTAGCTCTAAAGTTATTAAGGAAAGGGATGGGGCAGGTCTAATGGACAAAGTGGTGGGCGGCTCAGACTTGGGAGTGGAAACAGAAAAGGAGGATGAGGAAGGAAGACCTGCGGGGGGCGCTGTAAGTCCGTCCTCACTAAGGAAAGCTTTCGCCATTCAATTTCGCTTTCTGTTACAGAATCACAAACAAGAGTCCAAAGCCTCTTATTTCTTCTTAAAGAAAATCACCTCTTGGCTACGTTCTTGATGGCCTGCTTTACCTGCTGGTTTTGTAGGGTGTAGATAAAGGGGTTCAGCATGGGGGCCACGGAGATGTTTGGCACTGGCACTCTCTTGTTGAAGTCTAAACCTCCCTTGCGGGATGGCTGATGTGAATGAATATGCAGTTGCTATAAGAAAGGGAGATGACGATCATGTGGGAGGAGCAGGTGGAAAAGGCCTTTTTTCTTTGTTGGATGGAGAGCAGTATCAGGATGGTGTGGGTGCTGGACTTGTAGGACACGGCGACTAGTGCCCGTTACCAGGAGTGTCCCCACTGCTAATATAAAATTCATCTGCTCAAATAATTGAGTGTCAATGCACGAGGTCCAGCAAGAGAGAGTGTCACGTGAAATTGTTGATGACTTTTGAGTCACAGAGGTCCAGTTGGAGATCCAGGTTGAGGCCTGTAACATTGATCAGGAAGCTGACCAGCCAGGAGCAGAAGACCAGCAGGGTGCAGACTCTCCGGCTCATGATGGTCAAGTAATATAGCGGCCGGCAGATAGCGACATAGCGGTAGTAGGACATGGCAGCCAGGAGGTAGATTTCTGTCTCCACCAGAAAGATGACGAAGAAAAACTAAATGACACAAGCATTATAGGAAATGTTTCTGTCCCTGGTCGATATACCCACCAGCAGTTTGGGAAAGGTGAGTGATGTAAACGAAATTTCTCGGAAGGATTTCTCCACATTGGGGTGTGAAGATGGGAGTCCAGTAGGATGAGGGTGAGGATAGTCAGGTTTTCCGTGATGCTCAACAGGTAACTGAGTAGCAGGAATAATAAGGTGAC
The DNA here is from genome assembly GCF_015852505.1 of Tachyglossus aculeatus. Taxonomy (NCBI): domain Eukaryota; kingdom Metazoa; phylum Chordata; class Mammalia; order Monotremata; family Tachyglossidae; genus Tachyglossus; species Tachyglossus aculeatus. Next base: position 6,817 of record NW_024044909.1, read on the forward strand.
ATTCTTCCAGTCTGGATTGTCCATCAGCCCCAAGAGGATGAATTCGGTCACTGAGGTCTGATTTCTCATCGCTGATTCTGGATTTCCTCCGGGGTCACACCTGAGGATGGGATTGGAAGCACGTGTAGTTGCTCAGGGAATTTTTCTGTTTATTTTTAAATTATGCTCTCCCAAGCTCTACTACAGCGCTTTGCAAACAGTAAGCACTCAAGAAATACAATTAAATGAGGAGAGAGGCTGAAAAGCGAAACTCAAAGAAACCTGTTGGAATGCTTCTCCTTCTCTCACTGGACCGACTAATTATCGTCACTCTGGCTGTCCTTATTAAACCAATCCTCATCAGCGTTTATTGGGCATCTCTTCTGTACACAACAGTCTTATAAGCTCTTAGGGGAGTAGAATCAATCAATCAGTGGTATTTACTGAGTGCATACTGCATACAGAGCGCAACACTAGACTACAGAACCCTCCTCTGGGGAGTTTACAATCTAATGAGTGAGATCAGCAGTAAAATATAGCTATCGAGGAATTAACCCACATTTTTGAACCCCGGGTCAGGGGAGGTCATCAGACTTGTTAGCCATCTCCAGGAAGAGCTGGGACTAGAATCCCAGGTATCCCAGAGCTGAGAACCATCAAATGGACCCCTATCTGGACTCCAGGCCAGGATCTGCCTGGTGAAAAGGAGAGAGTAGCCAGGGGCAACAGATCACCTGAGGCATGGGCCAATCCCAATCCTGTAGAAATCGATCCGGCCAGCAAAAATACCAATCCAGCCGATTCCTTTCCAGTTGTCTCTATCTCCTTCCCTGCCCAAATCAGAAAGGTCAGATATGGGACAGGAAAAACCAGCAGAGATCAGATTTCGGGAGGACCGAGGTACTTAAGAAGAATGGGTACTTACATTTTTGACACTCTCAATGGTTTTGATCCGTTTGTTCGTTTGAAAACTCGAATCGATCCTCTCCCTGTTCCCAGGAAGAATTTCATACCATTTTGACAGCGCAAATCCCTCCCCATTTTTGCGGTGCCCTGCCAGGCAGGACGAAATCTCCCTTATCCTCCTCCTTGTGCTGCTGCTACTTACTACTGCTAATAATAATAATAATGGTATTTGTTTAGCACGTATTATGTGCGAAGCACTGTTCTAAGCGCTGGGGGGGGGGGATACAAGGTGATCGGGTTGTCCCACGGGGGGCTCACAGGCTTAATCCCCATTTTACAGATAAGGTAACTGAGGCACAGAGAAGTGAAGCGACTTGCCCAAAGTCACACAGTTGACAATTGGCAGAGCCGGGATTTGAACCCATGACCTCTGACTCCAAAGCCCGTGCTTTTTCCACTGAGCCACGCTGTTTCTATACTTCTCTACTTCTGTTACTTTCATCGGTTCACAGAGGGGAGAGGAATTGGGGTCCTGGGAGACAGCCTTCCTGTCAGCCTACCAGAAGGGATAGAGAAAACTCTCTTCTAGAGGGAAGGAAAGGGAGAATAACTGAGACAGGAGGAAGCAAGCTGCTTTCCAACAGTCACAGAAAGGAGATTTGACATTATTCCTCTCTCCCCTAGCCGTTATTTTACAGGGGCAAAATTTAGCCCCTTTTGTGAGTTCTTCTCAATACAGATGGGGAGGGCTCTTTAGATAATAAAGGAGACATGCTCTGGAGATGCTTATTCTAAGGCACTAATGAACTCGGCTCTCAATGCCCTCTGAGCAAAGAATTTTAAATTGGGTGGCAAAAAGGCAGTGCCAGGAAAGACTCCAAAGGAGTAGTGATCGGGATCTTGAAGGGTTCTTACCTGGAGCTAGGGTTGGCTTCGCCAATCCCCTCATCACTTACTGGTCCCTGGTCCCTGGGCTACCTGTGTGGGAAAAGTGGCCATTGTACCCCTTGCCGTACTGGGACGCAGCTGCTGCTGTTGGTCTTCTGTTTTTCTTCTGTTGTTCCCAAGAAAGTTGAAAATATCCCTCCGGCACTTAGTCCCACTTCATCCATTCAATCGTATCTCATTCGACCATATTTATTGAATGCAGAGCACTGTATTATGCGCTCGGGAGAGTACAGTATAGCAATAAACAGATTCCTTGCCCAAAGCGAGCTTACAGTCTAGAGCGGGAGACAGACATGAATATAAATAAATAAAATCACAGATGTGTAAATAAGTGCTGTTGGGCCGGGAGTGGGGCAGTGAATAAAGGAAGCAAGTCAGGGCAATGCAGAAGGGAGCTGGAGAAGGGGAAAAGAGGGTTTAGTCATTAGTACCGTCTGACGTACTCATCAATGACTGACCACATCAGGAAAGCTCAAGGGCATCTGCTAATGACGAGATCTTAGACATCTCCACCCCCACCCAGCCTCCTACGAATTGGGCTTCCAGGTCTATAAATTAATCAATAAATCAGTCAATCCGTCACTCCTTAAGTCTATCTCTGATCTTTACTGAGCACCTACTGAGTGCAAAACAATCCATCAATCAATGAAATGGTATTTGTTGATCACCTACAGAATGCTGATAGCATACGTTGATGGCGTACTGAATATTAAGCAATTTATCAATCAAATGGGATATGTTGACTACCTAGTGAGTTTTAGGCACTGTGCTACTACTTTCCAAAAGTTTCCAATCGAATGGAGGACATAGATAGAGATGATTTCCGAAGAGTGGGAGCCAGAGTTAAAACACGGATTAGCTAGGGAGCAGTACAAATAGGACAGACTGGAATGTCTGCCCAAATGAGAAGAAATCAGTGCAGTATAGTATAACCGGGACAATGCATACATTCATTCATTCAATCGTATTTATTGAGCACTTACTGTGTGCTGAGCACTGTACTAAATGCCTGGGAAGTACAAGTTGGCAACATATAGAGACGGTCCCTACCCAACAACGTGCTCACAGTCTAGAAGGGGGAGACAGACAACAAAACAAAACATATTCACAAAATAAAATAAATAGAATAGTAAATACGTGCAAGTAAAATAGAGTAATAAATCTGAATTGCCCAGGCTTTGGGAATGGAACCTACTCTTATGTAATCCATCAGTCATTTTTCCTGAGCTTCCAATCGGGGCCCAGCACTGTACTGAGAGCTTGGAAGATGACAATGGAAACAATATGTGGGAAGCAGCATGGCCTAGGTTTGTTAACATGTTTGGTTTTGTTCTCTGTCTCTAGACTGTGAGCCCACTGTTGTGTAGGGACCGTCTCCATATGTTGCCAACTTGTACTTCCCAAGGGCTTAGCACAGCGCTCTGCACACAGTAAGCGCTCAATAAATACGACTGATTGATTGATTGATTGATTGATGGATTGATTGAAAAGATTCCGGGCCTGCGAGTCAGAAAACCTGGGTACTAATCTTGGCTTTGCCATTTCATTGCTGCGTGACAATTTCACTTCTCTGTGCCTCAGTTCTCCTGTACTCCCTCCTGCTTAGACTGAGCCCAGGCAGGACAGGGATTGTGTCCAAACTAACTAATGTGTACCTACTACAGCGCTTAGAACAGTGTTTGACACTGTTAAATACCATAAAAAATGTGGATTGAATCCTACACCCTCATACTTAGATTGTGTTCTCCAGGTGGGACAGGGACTATGACCATCCTGATTATTTTGTATCTGACCCAACGGTTAGTACAGTGCTTGGCACGTATTAGGCAAGTACCATAAGAAAGAGACATGATCCCTGCCGTCAAAGAGCTTTAGCGTCTATCGGGGGATTTCCCGCTTTTATCCCCAGGGTCCTGCCTCTCCTCTTGTCTCAGTGAAACTCATCACTAGCACTGTCCTTCCTTAGAAGGTAGGACAGTTATTCCCCTTTCCAGGAGCCCCTATCACCACATTTACCCGTCATCCTGTCCATTCCTCCCACTGCCAGTCTTTTCATTCCATCACCCGCGAGGTCACGGAGTATGTCTACTTTAACCATGAGGAGAATCACAGCCTGTAAATTCGGGTCGTCCGTGAGTCCCAGGAGGATGAACTCAGTCATCTGACTAGGTGGGCAGGGACAGCCCTGTTGTTACTAGAGGCCTCCACTCCGGGCACGGTGCCCGAGACTTCGGGCAATGCAGGGTCAGGACCCAGTCCTTGAGATGCCTTCATGGGTTGATGGTTGACACCTCCCCGCGGGGCAAAGGGAGTCTAATGGTCCCAGCCACGATCCTTAGGCTTTATGACCGAAAACCTGCGTGAAGGAGTAGAGATTACGTTTACTAAGCATATATTCTGACTGATGCACTTCTCTAGTCGCGAGGGAAAGTACACAACAAACAGGTGACACATTTCCTGCTGACATGGACCTTCTATTGTCATGGGGAGGCAAACGTAAATGTACTTACTAATAATGTGGTCAAAATGAGAACTTGCATAGCATATATACATGATTGTTGACAATGGGTTCAGATTATCCCCTTGGAGCATGGGTCCACGAATGCCTTATGTAGTAATAATAATCATAATAATCATAAAGATAATTGTGTCATTTGTCAAGCGCTTACTATGTGCCAGAAACTGTACAAAACGAAGGGGTGGAGACATGCAAACCGTGCTGGATCCAATCCCTGTCCCACGTGGGGCTCATAGGTTCCATCCGCAATTTACAGATGAAGTAACTGAGGCAAGAGAGAAGTGAAAAGACTTGTCCAAGACCACACAGCAGATAGGTGGTCTAGCCGGGATTAGAACCCATGAGATTCGGACTCCAAAGTCCGTGCTGTATCTACTAAGCCAGAGGGGGAAAATGTGCCCTTTGTCTGAGCCCAAGAATATCAAGGTTTCACCTGAATTCAGTCCTCCAACCCATCAATTCTCAATACCTGGATAACTGAGGTTGCCAGATGCCTTTAGGGAGAAGGAGTGATTGGGGCCATAAGCATAGGACCCAGTGAATGTTAAGTAGCTCATGTCCCCGTCATTCCTTGGAGATGCTGCCAGAAAAGGGAGAAGACCCTCCAGAGACAAGTCTAGCGTGTCTGCCCTGGGTGAATAATAAAAGTGATGTCATCAGTCCTTTACTGTGTACCAAGCACTGTAGTTAGCACTGGGGTGGATGAAAGATAATCAGGTCACACTTGGGTATCCTAATCTAAATAGGAAGAAGTACAAGAATTGAATCTCCATTTTTCAGATGAGGGACCTGAAGCACAGAGAAATTAAGTGACTAACCAAGGTCAGACAGGAAGTAAATTGTGGAGTAGGAATTAGAACTCAGGTCCTCTGACCCCTAAAACGTGCTTTTTCCACTGGGTGTCACAGCTACTGAAGATTAGAGGATATGGATATGTGTTGCAGCTGGGGTTCTCAGATACTAACCAGCTATCAGGGAGCCGCCTTGGATCAAAGGGACTCTGCTTGGGACAGTAAGGATTACAAAAATCAGACTGGGGATTTTGTTCTGGGGGTAGGGGTAGGGGGTGTCTCTCTGTGTGTGCATGTGTGTGTGTGTGTGTGCGTGCCCCAGAGGCCTTTCCGGGTGAAACCCTCTTTTCCCCTACTCCCTCTCCCTTTCCTGCGTCGCATATATACTTGGATGCATACGTTTTAAGCACTTGCGATTTACCCCAGCTTTCGCACTACAGCACTAACGCATATATCCGTTTACTTCTGGATTTATATGTATTTCTGCCTCTCCCTCTATGCTGTAAGCTTCTTGTGGTCAGGTAACATCTCTTCCAACTCCGTTGAAGTATCCCAAGCTCTTGAGAGAAGCTGCATGGCTTAATGGAAAGAACACGTGTTTGGGAGTCAGAGGTCATGGGTTCTAATCCTGAATCCGCCACATGTCAGCCATGTGACTTTGGGCAAGTCACTTAACTTCTCTCAGTCTGTCTGTGCCTCAGTTATCTCATCTATAAAATTGGGATTAAGACTGTGAGCCCCACGTGGGGCAACCTAATTACCTTGTAACTACCCCAGCGGTTAGAACAGTGCTTGACACATAGTAAGCACTTAACAAATACCATCATTAATTAATTAATTCGTAAAGTTCTCTGAACACAAGTCTTCAATAAATATCATTGATTGATTGATTGAATGACTGAAAATTACCAGTTCTGATCCCGCTTCAGGGCGGGATTACAGGGCCTGGGAAGCCGGGGCTCTGGGAAGGAGGGAAGGTGGATGTAGTCAATCAAACAATCAATCTATTTGTTGAGCGCTTACTGTGTGCAGAGCACTGTACTAAGCGCTTGGGAAGTACAAGTTGGCAACATATGCAGACAGTCCTTACCCAACAGTGGGCTCACAGTCTAAAAGGGGGAGACAGAGAACAAAACCAAACATACTAACAAAATAAAATAAATAGAATAGATATGGACAGGTAAAATAAATAAATAAATAAATAAATAGAGTAATAAATATGTACAAACATATATACATATATACAGGTGCTGTGGGGAAGGGAAGGGGGTAAGATGGGGGGATGGAAAGGGGGACGAGGGGGAGAGGAAGGAAGGGGCTCAGTCTGGGAAGGCCTCCTGGAGGAGGTGAGCTCTCAGTAGGGCCTTGAAGGGAGGAAGAGAGCTAGCTTGGCGGATGGGCAGAGGGAGGGCATTCCAGGCCCGGGGGATGACGTGGGCCGGGGGTCGATGGCGGGACAGGCGAGAACGAGGTACGGTGAGGAGATTAGCGGCAGAGGAGCGGAGGGTGCGGGGTGGGCTGTAGAAGGAGAGAAGGGAGGTGAGGTAGGAGGGGGCGAGGTGATGGAGAGCCTTGAAGCCGAGGGTGAGGAGTCTCTGCCTGATGCGCAGATTGATTGGTAGCCACCAGAGATTTTTGAGGAGGGGAGTAACATGCCCAGAGCGTTTCTGGACAAAGACAATCCGGGCAGCAGCATGAAGTATGGATTGAAGTGGGGAGAGACACGATGATGGGAGATCAGAGAGAAGGCTGATGCAATAGTCCAGACGGGATAGGATGAGAGCTTGAACGAGCAGAGTAGCGGTATGGATGGAAAGGAAAGGGCGGATCTTGGCAATGTTGCGGAACTGAGAGCAGCAGATTTTGCTGACAGCTTGGTGACACATGTAGTCGTCATTGAATTGAGAATCTGAAACCCACAACGGGAAGGAAACAGACCAAGGCGACCCTGAGAGATCCTTACTTCCCTAGTACTCGTAGAATTTTCCACCTGTTACCCTGTTCCAGGCTTTCACGCACCTCGCCAAACCATGCTCATTTCCTCGCCTTCCCATCACCATTGGAAAAGTGACCCCATCTACTAGCCACGAGGTCAAATGTTTGGCATCCTCTGGGAATAAGGATGGAACGAAGGCATCAGGAGTTTTCTCTGCTCAAAGTGGGAGGGTTATTCTGTACTCTTCAGGAAGGAGATGGGCTTCTATAAATACTGCAGGAGCAAGAGTTGGAGATTTATTCTCTTTGGTTCCTTATTGCTGCACGGTGACCAATTATGAGAACAATGAATGTCTCCCCAGGGGTGAGTCCAGAGATACTAATGAATGGTAGATGCTTGGTGGCTCTGACTGTGAACGTTTAATGCAAGCATTGGTGCCCCATTCAGAGGGCCATTCAAAACCACTAATCCCCAATCCAAGTGACCAAATCCTGAAGTTAGTCAATTGCACTTATTGAGTGCTGACTATGTGCAGAGTACTGTATTAAGCGCTTAGGAGAAAACAATATAACGGACACATTCCCTGCACACAGCGAGTTTATATGTGTAGAGGGGGAGACAGACATCAATATAAATAAATGAAATTATACACATTACGTAAGTGCTGTCAGCTGTGGACTTTGGTCAAGTCACTTAACTTCTCTGTGCCTCAGTTATCTCATCTATAAAAGATTGTGAGCCCCCCGTGGGACACCATGATCACTTGTTCCCTCACCAGCGCTTACAATAGTGCCTTGCACATAGTAAACGCTTAATAAATGTCACTATTATCATTACTATATCACCTGAGTTTGTCTACTTAACAATGAGAAGCGAGAGGAAGGGAGAGAATGATAAAAAATGACTGATAGATCGCATCTCCTAGATCTATTGGGCTGTCGGAAGTACTCAGAAAGCTGTTCTGCACACGCAGGTGTTGAGTAAATGCCATTGATTGAACTTTTGGTAGGCGGTGTCTTCTCCTTCCCTTCGTTTTCTCACCTTTCTCAGGCTCTGGCTCCGTGACAGAGAGGTGAGCCCCGAACGCGGAGCTCTGTTGCCAAGGAGGCAGTTTCCGGGCTGCTGTGGTTTCCTTTTCCCCGCTTCAAACGGTGTCCTAGGTTGCGCTCCACCTTGTGGGGAGGGGGTTCCAATCTGAGTTGTCGCCCCTGAGGTCCGGGGTCTTCGTCGGCCCTCCCCTCCTAATCAATCAATCAATAATTAATCAATCAATTTAACGCTTCCTTCTAGGAGATCCAGGGGCTGCTAGCCACGCTCCTTTACCCTGTCCTCAGGTGTCCAGGGAAGGATGGGGCTGGGATCTGCCTCTCCACTTGGTAACATTTCCAGGAAGAACGACAAGGATAGCAGACCAGGTGTTACGACACTTCCCTCAGCCGGTCGTTTATTGTTGTTTGCTCAATCCCAGTGATCCCTGCAGTTCTCCTCGAAACCTAAGATCCCTTCTAAGACCTGTGGTCTCATATCAACATACTCCCCACCATACGAACTGGGATTCCAGGCCCAGAAGACATCAATCAGATGTCAATCGGCCAATCAATTAGTCAATCCGTCGTTCCTTTAGTCTATCAGTGGTATTTATTGAGCACCTGCTGAGTGCAAATCCATCCATCAGTTCATCTCAGGGTATTTTCTGAAAGCCAGTGCAATCCATCAATTGATGATATGGTATTTATTAAGCACTTGCTGAGTGCAAAGAAATCCATCAGTCAATCCAATGACATTGATTGAGGGCCTACTGAGTGTTACGTATTCCATCCAAGGAGAAGGGGAAAGAGTTTTCATAAGATGACAGAGATGGGGTCCGAAGCACAGGTGGAAGGAGTATGATTTCATCTTATGAAATCTCTCGCCTCTTCCTTCCTCCCCTCCTTGACTTCCATCTTCAACCGCTCACTCTCCACTAGTTCCTTCCCCTCTTCCTTCAAACATGCCCATGTCTCCCCATCCAAAAAAACCCCGCTCTTGACCCCACCTCCCCTTCTATTTATCGCCCTATCTCCATCCTACCATTATTTTCCAAACTCCTTGTACGAGTCGTCTACACCTGCTGCCTCAAATTCCTCAACGCAAACTCTCTCCTTAACCCCCTCCAATCTGGCTTCCGTCCCCTACATTATACCGACACTGCCCTCTCAAAGGTCACCAATGACCTCCTGCTTGCCACATCCAACGGCTCCTACTCTATCCTAATCCTCCTTGACCTCTCAGCTGCCTTCGACACTGTGGACCACTCCCTTTTCCTCAACATGCTATCCAACCTTGGCTTCACAGACTCTGTTCTCTCCTAGTTCTCTTCGTATCTCTCTGGCCTTTCATTCTAAGTCTCCTTTGCGGGCTCTTCCTCCCCCTCCCAACCCCTTACTGTAGGGATTCCTCAAGGGTCAGTTCTTGGTCCCCTTCTATTCTCTACCTAAACTCACTCCCTTGGTGAACGCATTCGCTTCCACGGCTTCAGCTATCATCTCTAAGCTGATGACACCCAAATCTACATCTCTGCCCCTGCTCTCTCTCCCTCCCTTCAGGCTCGGGTCTCCTCCTGCCTTCAGGACATCTCCATCTGGATGTCTGCCCGCCATCTAAAACTCAATATGTCCAAGACTGAACTTCTTATCTTCCCTCCCCATCCCTGCCCTCTCCCTGACTTTCCCATCACTGTAGATGGCACTACCATCCTTCCCGTCTCAAAAGCCCGCAAACTTTGTGTCATCCTCGATTCTGCTCTCTTGGTCACCCCTCACATCCAATCCGTCACCCAAACCTGCCGGTCTCACGTCCACAACATCGCCAAGATCCATCCTTTCTTCTCCATCCAAACCGCTACCTTGCTGGTTCAATCTCTCATCCTATCCCGACTGGATTACTGCATAAGCTTCCTCTCTGATCTCCCATCCTCCTGTTTCTCCGCACTTCAATCTATACTTCACGCTGCTCCCTGGATCATCTTTGTACAGAAACGCTCTGGGCATGTTACTCCCCTCCTCAAAAATCTCCAGTGGCTACCAGGCAACTTATGCATTAGGCAAAAACTCCTCTCTCTCGGCTTCAAGGCTGTCCATCACCTCGCCCCCTCCTACCTCACTTCCGGTCTTTCCTTCTACAGCCCAACCCGCAGCCTCTGCTCCTCTGCCACTAAGCTCCTCACTGTACCTCGTTCTCACATGTCCCGCCAGCAACCCCCGGGCCACGTCCTCCCTCTGGCCTGGAATGCCCTCCCTCCACATATCCGCGAAGCTAGCTCTCTTCCTCCCTTTAAAGCCCTCCTGAGAGCTCATCTCCTCCAGCAGGCCTTTCCAGATAGAGCCCCTTTTTTCCTCTCCTCCTCCCCATCACCTCCCCGCCCTACCTCTTTCCCCTCCCCACAAAATCTGCATATGTTTGTACATGTTTATTACTCTATTTATTTTACTTGTACATATTTACTATTCTATTTATTTTGTTAATGATGTGTATCTAGCTTTATTTCTATTTATTTGGATGACTTGACACCTGTACACATGTTTGGTCTTGTTGTCTGTCTCCCCCTTCTAGACTGTGAGCCCGTTGTTGGGCAGGGGCCGTCTCTATATGTTGCCAACTTGCACTTCCCAAGCGCTTGATACAGTGCTCTGCGCACAGTAAGAGCTCAATAAATACTATTGAATCAATGAATGAATGACCACTGATGAAACTCACATGGTTCCTGACATCCAGTAGTTTCCAGTGGAATGGAGGATATAGATAGAGATGATTTCCGAAGAGTGGAGCCAGAATAAAAACAGGAATCAGCTAGTGAGCAAAACAAATAGGACTGATTAGAATATCTACCAAAATCAGATTAAATCAGTGAGATTACAGTATAACAGATACATATGCAAATATGCTGAGGTTAGATGTGAGAGGGAGAGGGAGAGGTTGGGAGTGAGAGAGGACAGTTGAGCGGATGGGAGTAAAAGGTAGTTAGCTTTTGGGTTCTCTTCCCCATAATGACCACTCATGTCAATCCTCCAGCTGCAGGCCCTCACTTAGCTGGGAGATTTGCAAAAGCACATTGCGCCTGGGGAATTCTATTGGCTTGGAACGTCTCTATCACTCAGAGTGAAAAGACTTGATTCTTCCTTGAGTGGATGAGGGGAAAGGGCCGAGGGAACAGAGGGACCTGGCCAGAGGAGGATTTTCCAGAAGCGGGAGTACAGGGGCGGACAGAGGGTTGGATAACCATCAGCTCCCTTTTGGTGGGCAGCAGATAAAGCATTAGGCTAATGTATGGAGAGGTAGCACGGCTAAGTGGAAAGAGCATGGCATGGGGAGTCACAGAACTTGGGTTCTAATCCTGGCTCTACGACTTGTCTGTTGTGGGACCTTGGGCCAGTTATTTAACTTCCCTCTGCCTCAGTTACCTGATCTGTAAAATGAGGATTAAGACTGTGAATCCCACATAGGAAAATCTTCTTACCTTGTGTCTACACCAGCGCTTATAACAGTGCTTGGGACACAGTAAGCGCTTAACAAATACCATACTTTTCTTTATATTTCAGGCACCGAGTCTCTGTGGTCGAGCCTCTGCGTCTCCTGCACATTTTCCTGCTGGATTTTGTTTCCAAGGGGTCCTCACCTCCTGAAGGAAAATCCTACCCGATGTCTCGTGCCCCGGAAGGCCTGCTTAACCTGCTGATTCCACAGGGTATAGATGAAAGGTTTCAGTATGGGGGCCAAGGACGTGTTGAGAACCGCCACCCCCTTGGTCAGTTCCACACTTTCCTTAGCAGACGGTTTGGTATACATAAAGACGCAGGTGCCGTATATGATGGAGATCACGACTATGTGGGAGGAGCAGGTGGAAAAGACCTTTCTCCTCTGTTGTATGGAGGGGAGTCCCAGAATGGCACGCGCGATGGCCATGAAGGATGCGGTATCTAATGCTAGGGTGAACAGGAGAATCCCCACGGCAGCGTGGCTCAGTGGAAAGAGCCCGGGCTTTGGAGTCAGAGGTCATGGGTTCAAATCCCGGCTCTGCCAATTGTCAGCTGTGTGACTTTGGGCAAGTCACTTAACTTCTCTGTGCCTCAGTTACCTCATCTGTAAAATGGGGATTAAGACTGTGAGCTCCCAGTTGGACAATCTGAACACCTTGTTACCTCCCCAGCACTTAGAACAGTGCTTTTCACTTAGTAAGCGCTTAATAAATGTCATTATAAAAAAAGACAAGGGCCATCAGCTGCAGAAACCAGGTGCCCGACCACGAGAGCAGGAGCAGAGGAGAGATGTCGCAGAGAAAGTGGTCAATTGTTACAGAGCAACAGAAGTACAGTTGGAGACCAAAGATGACCATGAACCCAGTCAGACAGGAGCAAAGGACCAGCAGGGTGCAGACTCTTTGGCTCATGACAGTTGTGTAGTGCAGTGACCGGCAGATGGTGACATAACGGTCGTAAGACAAGGCGGCCAGGAGGAAGAACTCAGTCTCCCCCAACAGGATGAAGAAAAATAGCTGAGTTGCACAACAGTTGTAGGGAATTGTCACCTGTCCCGGGTGACAATGGTGGCCAGAAATCTGGGAATGCAGGTGGATGTGAATCAGATCTCCAGGAAGGATAAGCGGTGCAGGAAGAAGTACATGGGGGTGTGGAGGCGGAGGTCCATCATGGTGAAGGTGACGATGGTCAGGTTGCCGGTGATGCTCAGTACATAGGTGACAGACACGTAGAGGGGAATCACCGTATGCAAATTCGGGTTGGCCGTGAGCCCCAGTAGGATGAAGTTAGTGACTGGCGTGTGGCTCCTCATGGTTGACCAGTGACTCCTGCTGGGTAACGCCAAGAGGACCATCAGTCTGATTTCCTGGAGGAGGATGGAGGGCTGTTTCCCCTCTCCCGCTGGGTAGGGACAGCTCCAGATATGCTCAAGGTCCTCCACTGCAGGCCGGGTGCATGTGATCTTGGGCATGGCCGGGTCAGGACCCATTCCTTGGGATGACTTCATGGGTCGATGGCTGACAACTCCACGCGGGACAACATATGAATGATGGTTCCAGTAGCGATCCTTAGGTTTCAGCACCTGGAACCTGTGTGAAGGTCGGAATAGAGATAATATTTGGATTGGAGATCATATTTACTGAGCATCCACTGGGAGCAGGGCATTGTTCTAACCGCTTCTGAAAATACACACAAGCATGTGACAAATACCCTTCCCATATAAAGCTTTCCTTCTTATGGGCAGGCAAAAGTAAACGTATTTCCCGGTAGTATGGACAAAATAAGAATTTGAATAACATGTATACATGATAGCTGAGAATGGGTGCAGATGCCCCCTGAACAATGGATGTGTAAATGCCTCGTGTAAATGTGACTGGGCAGAAATTGCCTTTTGACCGATCCATGAATGTCAAGATTTCAACACAATATATGCACCCAATTTATCAACTACCAATACATGAGGAACTGAGAACGTCAGGAGTCCTGAGGAAGGAAAGGCATTTGGGACCATGACCATAGGGCCAATGAGTGTTAAGGAGCTCATGGCCCAGCCATTTCCTGGATATGCTGGCAGAAAAAAGGAGAAGACCCTCAGGAGAAGAGTTCGTAATGTCTGTCTTGAGTGAATAAAAACTTAGGTTTCTGTCAATTCATTAATCGTATATACTACTCTTTTACTGTGTGCAGGGAGCTGTACTAAGAGCTTAGTAGAATACAACACAACATTATAACAGACATATTCCCTGTCCACAACGAGTTTGCAGTCTAGAGGTTGAGGCAGATATTAATGCAAATAAATTAATTAAGGATATGTACATAGGTGCTGTGGTCTGGGGCGGGGGAGGTGGTGTTGATGGTGCTGAATGTAGGCAGTCAGTCAGGGCGATATAAAAAGGAGTGGGAAGAGAGGAAGTCAAGTCCTAGCTATGTGCCAAGCACTTTATGAAGCGCTGGGGGCAGATAGAAGATAATTAGGTCCCAAATGGGACTCACAATCTAAGTAAGAGGGACAACAAGTATTGAATCCCCAGTTTCCAGATGAGGAAACTGACGCAGAGAATTTAAGTGATTGGACCAAGTTTACAAGCCTGGTAAATGGCGAAGCCGGGTTTAGAACACAGGGACTCTGAATCCCAGGCCGTCTTTTTTCGGTAGGCGGCACTGCTTTGAAGATTAGAGGATCTGGACGCAAGAAGCTAGTGGGGTGCTCAGAGACTAGCCAGCCACCAGAGAGCCTCCCTGGATCAAAGGGATTCTGCTTGGATCAGAAAGAATGACAAAGCGCAGACTGTGGATAAAGTTCTGGGGTGTGTTTGTGTATGTGTCTGTGTGTGTGTGTCTGTGTGTGTGTGTGCTATACATTTGTTTCTCCCAGAGGTCTTTCACTATTTAGCTCCCTCTCCCTTCTACATCACTTATACACTTGAATCTTTACCTTAAAGCACTTGCTCTTCACCCCAGCTTCAGTACTACAGTGCATATCTCTCATTTACTTATGGATTTATATTTGTATCTGTTTCTTCCTTTATATTGTAAGGATATAAAATATATATAAAGAGTCTACCAACTCTTTAGTACTCTCCCAAGCGTTATTAAAGTTCTCTGCACACAGTTAGCCCTCAATAAATACCATTGATTGATTGATTGATTGATTTTCTAATAATTACCAGTACTGAACGGAGGCTCCAGGAAAGGGTCTCAGGCTCCAGGAATTCTGGATTGGAGGGAAGGTGGACGCAGTATTCCACGGATTGGTGCTCTGAAATCCACAACGTGAAAGGAAAGCCCTGAAAGATCCTCACTTCCCGAGGACTTCACCCTGATTCTGAAGGTCACCCCAAATACCTGTCATGGCCTGGGGCCGGGGTAGTGGTGGTGACATAGCGACATGGCTGTATAGAATTTCCCACCTGCTCTGTGGCTCTATGCTGACGGGCACCTGCTCAAATCCTACTCCCTTCCTCGCCCTCCCATCACCATTGGACTCGTGACCCTATCCACTCCCAACGAAGTCAATGTTTCCGCGTCCTCTAGGAAGCAGGAGGAAAGGAAGGCATCCAGTGTTCTCTGTTCACAGTAGCGGAGATAATCTGGCCCCCTGGCTTAGGAGATGGGCTTCCCTACCTACTGCAGGAGCAAGGGTGGGGTTTTATTCTCTTCGGTTCCTGATGGGCCCACGGGGACCAACTGTAAGAATAATGAAAGTCAGGAGGCACAAATGGATTGAGGTTGCTATGTTGGATTTGGCTGTGAAACTTTAATACGAGGATTGGGGCTGCAAATTTGGGGTGGGGCACAGCTTCAGTCATTACAAACCATCAGTTCTCTGTCCAAGTGATCAAGAGGAGAGCAAGTGAGGTGGAGCAATGGAGATCTCTTTTCTACAAATGGTGGTTAGGCCCAGGGTGGTTGAGTCTCTCTTGGAGATGGAACCTACTCTCATTTAGTCCATTAGTCGTATACCTTGAGTCAATAGCTGGGAAGCATCGTGGTCTAGTAGAAAAGAACATGGACTTGGAAGTCAGAAAGCCTGGGTTCTACTCTCGGGTCTGCCATTTACCTGCTATGTGACCTTAACTTCTCTGAGCCTCGGTTCTCCTGTTCTCCCTCCTACTTAGACTGTGAACCCCATGCAGGACAGGGACTGGGTACAACCTGATTATTTTCTACCCACTCCAGCACTTAGAACAATATTTGACACACAGTAAGTGCTTAACAAATATCATAAAATGCAGATTAATACGGATGCCTCCTTCCTACTTAGACTGTTCCCCATGTGGGGCAGGGATCGTTTCCATTCTGATTATTTTGTATCTGACCCAGTGCTCATAACAGTTCTTGGCACATAATAGAAATATACCATAAAATAATAGACATGACCCGTTGCTCCCCGTGGTTTCGGGGGCAACTCTCGGGTTCTTACCCTCTCCGGGTCTTCGGATGTCTCCGGACGCGGCCCGCGCGTTCATACCAGGAAGAGTCAGCCAGAGGTTCAAAGCTTGGTTGCCGTTTATTTGCTATCAGCGGTTACATGGTTGAAAGAGAGAGAGAGCGAGCGAAAGAGAGAGAGAGAGAGGGAGAGAGGCGCGCGCGCGAGAGAGGCGAGAGAGTGGGCGTGCCCCCCCTTGTCTTGTTCGTCTCTTATACCCTCCGTTGCCCGGGGGCAGGGTTTTCTCGGGGGATGGCGTATCGAGGCTTTGCCATGTAGCACACACCGCCCTCCAGCCACTAGCCTAACAACAGCTCTGTCCAGTCACGAAACGTTTGCTCTGGCTCTCCCCCAGCCACCCGTTGCCAACCATCGCTGGCTGCGGATATGGCCTTAAGGTTGCCTCCGAGCCTGGCAGGTGCAAGCTTTTTTTTCTTGCCCTGGTCTCTTTATCTCCTGTTGTTGAGTCTGTTTGGCCTTGAGCCGTTGGGTACGGTTTGTGTGCACATACTGCCTGTCTCAGCGCCTTCCCCCGCTCCCTACGTGTCCCCCTCCCGTTATGGCAGGGACCGCTAAGGGCGTCCGCGCAATGGGAGCATCTCGACCTTAATCTCGCGGACCACCCGGGCAACAATGGAGCAAAAGAGACGAAGGAGGCACGGGAGGCACATGAGCAAAAGCAAAACCCCCTTTTGATCCTTCCGAGGCCCATGGCCACCGGGAGGATCACATACGACCCTCCTCGGGATAACAAAGGTCTTCCGCAAAGCCGGCGCCTAAAGTAAAGGATAAGGAAAAGACAAAAATCCAGGCAAAAAGAAAAGATAGAAAAATCCAACAGAAAAATTCAAGCACAACTGAGCACACACAACAATTCCCCTCCTCAGCGAAACACAGCGTCCAGACGGCGCTGCATGTCCGTGACTTCAGCTTTGGACAGGCGTGTGGTCGGGGTTTGTAGAAGCATCAGGGTAGATGAAGCACATCGGAGGCAGGCCTTCAGGAGCTGAAAAACACAGCACAGCAAAAAACCAAACCAGCGGCAAGACACACAAATTGTTGTGCCGAGAATCAGCGAGTGAGACCCAAGTAGAAATTTAGAAGTGGATTTTATTAGCGCGCGGCTGCAAGGGGCCAGGGACCCAGATCAAGCAGCCCTGATCCCATTCTCACTGCGTCTTTTATTCAGTTACAGCAACATGGGAGGGAGCATTTAGGAATTTCAGGAATCCAATTAGGACAAAAGGATGCTGTAAATTCTCTGTTTTTACTGCCTTGTAAAGGTTGTTATCTGCCATATGGCCTTGTATAAATAGGTGTAAATTCTGTTATCTTCTGTTGTCACTGTCTTGTCAGGATGTCATCTGACCTACGACCTTACACAGATAAGTGTTACTTGTTTAATGGCCTTGAAGGCATCTGTTGCAGACAGAACAAAAAGGAGTTGTTCTCTTAGCCTGCACAAAATGGAGTCAGTCATGTCAAGTCCGCTAGTGGACAACAGGGATGGCTTTTGTCAGGCAGGTCAGGGTGGGGGAGGCCTTTGTTAGGCAGGTTTTGTGGCGGGAAGTTTTGGTGGGCATTCTTCTTCCATGAAGAAGGGTGTACAAAGGGATGGGAACAAAATGGAGATCAGACAAACCCGTTCACAACATTCCCCACTTCTTATGGACAGAGTGTCAAACCCTTGACACGTTTGTGGCGACATCGTCATACCGGCCAATGGGCTCAGTTTGTAGGGATTGATAGTGGAGATCCCTAATGAGGAGCAGCTTAACAGAGTTGATGCGGGACTTAACAAATTCTAGGAGGCGATTCACTTAGCAGGGTCCGACGAGCAGGGCAACTACGAGGAGAAACATGGGGCCAGCCAGGGCAGACACAAGCGTGGTTAACCACGGGGATGTCTGGAAAAGACTCTGGTACCAGGTTTCGGCCCGTTCATGCTCCCTTTGCCTGTCTGCTAAATTTTTCCTCACCAGAGAGAGGCTCTCCTGAACAACTCCAGAGTTATTCGCATAAAAGCAGCAGGCCTCTCCCAGGGCGGCACAGAGGCCACCCTGTCTCAGAAACAATAAGTCCAAACCCCTCCGGTTCTGGAGGACCATCTCCGCCAGGGAGTCAACCTGTCGCTCCAGAGTGGAGATGGAATGCTCAAGGTGGGTGAGGTCAATATCCACCTGGGTGCTGAGTTCTCTGTAGCTAGCCTCCCCCCGCACCAGTGCGGTAGTGCCCAGGGCGGCAGAACCCGCTAAACCCAACCCCACTAGAATGGGGATGAACAGCGGGGCAGCCCGCTTATGACAGAGGGACCAATCCTCCTGCAGGGAAAAGTGGTCCCACCCATCAGCGCCAGGCAACAAGGATACTCTGGGGACGATGGAGACTAGCACACAGAGAGGGCCACCGGGGTGAGCAAGGAAAACTCGGGCTGAAACACATCGAGTGATTCCGTCCAAACACGCCCACCAGGTGCCCGGTGGGGCGGGGAAGTAAGCAGAACCAGAGGAGGACCGGACCATCACATTGAGGGAGCAGACAGGCGAGTATGGGGAGGCACGGAGGTTCGTGTTATCTGAGATTAAGCAAACCCTAGAGCCCTGGACATCCCCAAGAGTCAACCCTGGCTGGTCCCATTCACAGTTGTCAGAATCGGAGGTGGTAGACACAGGGTTATTGATAGCCACTCCAACATAGTATGGAGGCTGGGCATCCATGCATAGCCAACAGCTTAGGCCCAGGTCCGGTCGAGTGGAGTTGATCACTCCCTAAACGGCCTGTAAGAGGCCCATGACTGAAGGATGAGGGGGTTTCTGGCTGGAGGACCCCCCCTCACCTGGCTCTGGAGAGACAATTTCCCCGGCGGGTGTCTGAGGGGGTGGGACAGCGGAGGACGGGGCCCAAGGTAAGGACTGGGCAGTGGAGGACGGGGCCTGAGGTATGGACTGGACAGTGGAGGACGGGGCCCGAGGTAAGGACTGGACAGTGGAGGACGGGGCCTGAGGTATGGACTGGACAGTGGAGGACGGGGCCCGAGGTAAGGACTGGACAGTGGAGGACGGGGCCTGAGGTATGGACTGGACAGTGGAGGACGGGGCCCGAGGTAAGGACTGGACAGTGGAGGACGGGGCCCGAGGACTAGGGAGGATTTTGGGGGGCAGAGCTGATTTTCCAAGGAGGCCGATTGGCAAGTAGGACGTTACAGGGGATTGTTTAGCAATGGTAAAGATAATCCCAGGGTCCGCCCAGGCCCTATTTCTGCCATCTAATCTCATGCCCCACGAATGGGGAGTATTCCAGAACCTACTCTCAGGGTCGCGAAGGGTGAGAAACAAGGTTGTGGATACGGGGGTTGGGTCCTTTTGGATAGTCAAGTGCGGATCCGTCCCCACGTGGCCTTCTTTGGCCCCACAAGCCGCCCCTTGGAACGAGGATACTACAATGGCAGTCACACAGGCGCATTTTGGGCAGAAATGGGACGACCTATCCAGGAAACTGGCATCCCAGCCATCTGTAAGGAACCCCGGGCACATTCTTACTTCAGAAAACGGATTACTACAAGGGGAAGCGCCTCCGATCGAGGTGGGGAAGAGGGAGCATAAATCCAACCGGAAATACCGGCCATCATTCAAACCTTGGTTATGGGTCCATGTACCTTCTTCTGCATAGAATGTCCAGAGTACCTGATCCCCCTTCTTCATCGTCCAGGTGTTTTGGGGTTTTGGGGCATGAGGGTTGAATGACATCGAGGGAGAGGGGGTCATTAGGGAGGCGAGGAGGAGGAAATGCGGGAGAGTCTTAGCTTTAAGGGGTCAGCCTGTGCCTCCGTCTTCCATGTCGGGGCCGCAGCAGGTTTCACTCGACTGTGATGGAGCCAGACAGGAACGGAGTCAACCTTGACGGCTGTTGGTGTGGTCAGGATGACGGTGTAAGGGCCCTTCCACTTAGACTCCAAGCCGGAGGCGGTGATTTTCTTGACCAGGACTGAGTCCCCGGGTTGGAAGGCGTGTGCGGGTGCAGAGGTGGGAACTGGCAGGGCGTTTCGGACAGATTTCAGGAGTGTTCCCTGTGTTTTCTGGAGACCCTGCCGGAACTTAATCAAGGAAGAATTAGTAGCGTCCACCCTGAGTTCCTCCCTGATTAGAGGGAGGATTGGCGGGGGTCTACCAAACAGAATCTCAAAAGGTGCGAGACCCGACTTATTGGGGGTACATCGGCTTCGGAGTAGGGCCAGTGGGAGGAGCATGACCCAATTTTCCTGAGTTTCAAGGACCAGTTTGGTGAGGAATTCCTTAAGAGTTCGGTTGGTCCTTTCTACCTGACCTGAACTCTGTGGTTGATAGGCACAGTGTACTTTCCATTCTATTCCTAAAGCTTTGGCTATGCCTTGGGACACTTTGGCTATGACTGCTGGACCATTTTCAGACCCGAGTCCCAGTGGGAGACCAAATTGCGGGAGAAGTTCATTTAGAATCTTTTTCACCACTACCATGGCTGTTTCGTGTTTAACTGGGAAAGCTTCTACCCACCCTGAAAAAGTGTCAACAAATACCAGGAGGTATCGATAGCCTGCCGCGGGGGTTTCATCTCCGTAAAGTCTACCTCCCAGTTTTCTCCTGGCTGCAATCCCCGCACTCTGACTCCTGGGGTGGCAGCCTTCCCCTGTTTTGCGTTTACCCGTGCACATGTTCCACACCGGGTGGTTATGCTAACTAAGAGGTTGTCCAAGTGTGGGATAAAGTACCTATCTCTCAACAACAAGCCCATCTTTCGTGCCCCCAGATGGGTGATCTGGTGTAACTGCGTGATCCATTCTCTCCCTACTGCCTCAGGGACAAGAATTCTTCCCTCTGGAAGGACCCACCACCCTGACCCGTCTCTAGTCCCCCCTTTTTGTTTTGCGAAGGAATCATCCGAGGGGGAGTGTGAGGGGCCGGGGTATCATTAGGGTCAAAAACTGGGCATAAGGGGGCAACGCCGGGAGGGGACTTTGCCGCCTCTCGGGTAGCCTCATCCGCCGCCTGATTGCCAGTGGCCTCGGGTGAGTCCCTGTGCTGGTGCCTGGGGTGATGGATGCTGGCCACCCAGGCCGGCATCCAGACTGCGTCTAGTAAAGACAAAATCTCCTTATTTTTAATGGTTTTTCCCGCCGAGGTTAAGAGCCCTCCCAACAAGTTTACCCCGGGTTCGGGTATGATCAGGAATTTTTCTGAGAAGTTTGACCCTAGGTATTCTAGTTCTAAGGTCTCTGTAACAGGGACCGGGAAGTTCTCCCTCTGCACCCCCGAGATCCTAATGATTTCCCTCTCGATTCTGGCCCCGATCGGCAGTCTGGTTAGAGACGATCGGGTAGCGCCCGGGCCTATCAAAGATATAACATTGTTAATCTTGTTTTTCTCTGTCCACCTTCAAATTTGTCAAGGGCTCAGGGTGGGCTTGTTCTATGGGCTCCTGATCCCCCTAGTCTTCCCCCTCCACGAAGGAATTACTAAAATTATCTCCTGTCCCTTCTCTTTCTCCTTCACACACACTTACTCTAACCTTCATACACATACAATTTCCTTCAGAGGCAATCTCTCCACCCCTCATTCCCCCCTTATGGGACACCTGCTTCGCAGGGTGTAGATGCCTGAGCAGACAATTTCCTTCAACTGCAATTTTTTCACCTTCCCTTTTCCTTCATGTACCTAGAACTCTTTTCTTTTTCCAGCTGAGGACACTCTCTTTTCATATGCCCCTGCCGGCCGCAAGTGTAACAAGTCATGATCAACTTTGCCACCATCTGCACGATTTATATCATAATCTTTCTTTGCTTTTCCTGTTGTTTTGGAGTCTGCAACATCACTTTGGTGTGCCGGTTTTTCTCTTTCTTCCCCCTCTATCTTTCTTCTCATCTATTTCCTTCAGCACAAATTTACCCACCGACGGCCGCCAGACTGCGGCATACACAAATTCCCCATCATTCCGGGGTTCCCTCATAATTACATAGATGTTCAATTCTTGGCAAACCCAGTCCTCGGAGGATCCGTACTTTGGCCAGAAGACGTTCCCTCCGAGGTGGGCGCCAGCCCAAGTTAGGCAGTAATATGTAATTATTTAATAATAATTTTTATAATTAATTTATTCTCTTTTCTCTTATACTTTGAAAGTTCATCGGACTGCCTTCCGGAATTTCCGGGAGGGACTTCCCACCACTCGGTTTTGACTGAGATTTTTCCTTTTCCCACCTTCGTTTCCTCAAGTCAAACAGACACTCCCGTCACTTTCTAGTATCTAGAGAACTTTAACCGTGCACTGACCACGGTACTAAGCGCTTATGGAAACACGTACAACGATAAGTAACCTCCTCCGTCCATATTTTGGAGGTCCATCCCAATACTCGAATCTGGGTACCTTTAATGGGGCCTATGCCACTCGACTCTCTCTGAGAGTCCAGGGCGGGCTCTCAAACTGCGGGACGTCCCGAAGGGCGCCCGGGTTACAAGGAGGGGGAAGATCATCCTCCTAGGACTCCTGGAGGACTTTTTTGGGGGGGGTGTCCCTGGAAGGGGGCCCTTTTTTAGGTTGGGCAAAAAGAACTCGGATGCCCCTTTTCAGGGAGCAATTTTTCAACCAGGGAGGGGGGTGGGTAATGAGGTCCAGCCAAACGTCAATATAGGGGAACTGATCGGGGTGGCCAGGGGTCCCAGTCACAATTCTCCAAACCTTGTTTACAATTTGCTTATCAAAACTACCCTGAGGGGGCCACCCCACCCCCAAGGTGGGCCACTCATTCATGCAAAATAGAATGAGCTTCTGTTTCTTTAGGGTTATCCCATAATCATACCCATCCCGGTATCCTTTTTTAAAGTGACTGAGCATACAGTTCAAAGGCGTTTCTGGCGTGCTGGCTGAACCTCCCATTCATACAACACAGAGACACAAACAAACAACAACCTGGAGGCGAACACATCCTTCCAGTAGACATTGGAGAAGTTGCCCTGACGATATTCGTCCCCGATCCAGGTGGAAACCTGCCTGGCAGTCTGTGAGCAAGGAGGTTTCAGACAGAGGATCGTAAAACAGAATTTCCCAAAGGCAACGCTTCCACATATAGAACAGAATCACAGACAACCGCGGAACCAGAACCAGAACCAGAATCGGGCAGAGACCCAACGTCTTGGGGTGCCCGGGGAATCGAGGCGCAAAGCGCTAACTGCCGCGTCCGGCACTCGTTCCCTCCAGAAAACAGAAACCAGGTTACCTCCGGAAGTAGTTGATCGTTGCCGATCCCAGGATCCACCAGGCCGAAATGAGGATCAGTCGGCGTCAGGGGACAGTTTAGACCTCTCAGCCTTGAGTTCCGGGGCCCTGGAACGTCTCAGGGGCCGGCCCCCCTAGAAGTCAGAGCAGAATGGTCTCCTTCCCCCGAGGCCGAGGTCCTCCCAGGTTGGGTCTCCACGGTGACACAGGACACCATGCAATCTCACTGGGGCCTCCAAATGTTTGTGCCGAGAATCAGCGAGTGAGACCCAAGTAGAAATTTAGAAGTGGATTTTATTAGCGCGCGGCTGCAAGGGGCCAGGGACCCAGATCAAGCAGCCCTGATCCCATTCTCACTGCATCTTTTATTCAGTTACAGCAACATGGGAGGGAGCATTTAGGAATTTCAGGAATCCAATTAGGACAAAAGGATGCTGTAAATTCTCTGTTTTTACTGCCTTGTAAAGGTTGTTATCTGCCATATGGCCTTGTATAAATAGGTGTAAATTCTGTTATCTTCTGTTGTCACTGTCTTGTCAGGATGTCATCTGACCTACGACCTTACACAGATAAGTGTTACTTGTTTAATGGCCTTGAAGGCATCTGTTGCAGACAGAACAAAAAGGAGTTGTTCTCTTAGCCTGCACAAAATGGAGTCAGTCATGTCAAGTCCGCTAGTGGACAACAGGGATGGCTTTTGTCAGGCAGGTCAGGGTGGGGGAGGCCTTTGTTAGGCAGGTTTTGTGGCGGGAAGTTTTGGTGGGCATTCTTCTTCCATGAAGAAGGGTGTACAAAGGGATGGGAACAAAATGGAGATCAAACAAACCCGTTCACAACAAAATAAGCAACCAGACAAAATCTCACAGGACCGAGGCCCATCCGGTAGAAGTTCAACGCAGCCGTAAAGCTGGGACAGCAAGTGGCTCGGAACCGTGAGAGTCAGCAGAAACCGATGGGGGAGTACAATCAGGAGGCGAAGCATCAAAAACGGCTGGCTTCACCTGGGAGTGGTGGATCCATTAGGGGCGCTCAGCAACACGAACTGCAGAAAAGGAAGACAAGAGAACCTGGTAGGGTACCTCCCAGGATGGCTTAAGTGAAGCGTTGCCGACCATGCACTTAACCCAAACCCAATCTCCAGCGATCAATGGATGCAGATGATCCGTGAGAGGGATGCGCTGACGAAGGATTCCAGCAGCCTGCAGCTCAGCTAGAATTCCCTGGAGAGACAAAACATAGGTTCACAGGGCATCATCGCCCTGGTATGGTGCATGTAAAGAACATTCAATTCCAAGTGGTCGATTCATGCATTCATTCATTCAATCGTATTTATTGAGTGCTTACTGTGTGCAGAGCACTGTACTAAGCGCTTGGGAAGTCCAAGTTGGCAACATATAGAGACAGGTCGATAAATTTCAGATAGAACAGACTCAGTAAAATGTGATCCTTGATCAGAATCAATAACAGAAGGTGGCCCAAACCTGGGAATGACTTCCCGGTAGAGACATTTCACCACCGTAAGAGCAGTTGCTCGGGAGGAAGGGAAAGCCTCCATCCACCTAGTCGGGTGATCAACAATGACTAGTAAATATCGGAAACGACCAGCCCTCGGAAGTGTCACAAAATCAACCTGCAAACCCTCAAAAGGGGAATAGACCCAAGGGCGTCCCCCCCAAGGGAACCCGATGACCAGGGTGAGCATTGAAGCTCTGGCAAGTAGCACAACTGGCTGTGACACGTTTGGCAACAGGATGGATACCTGGGGCAAACCAAACTCGAAGAACTGTGGCTGCCAAGGCATCTGCACCAATGTGAGTCTCCTGGTGAAGACCCAGACAAACTGGCCGATAGTGAGGACCGAGAGTTTGGCACAAAACACCTGAGGTTACTCCGCGGCGTTCATAAATGTACAAATAGAACGGCTTACTATAGTCAGGATGTCGCAGGGCAGGGGCTGAACTCAGGCATGATTTTAGTGTCTGAAAGAATTCTACAGCCTCGGGAGTTCAGTCCAGGGGCTCTGGGGAAGTCATTTTTAGGAGCTCAAAAAGGGGTCTGGTTAACAACCCAAATTCTGGAATCCAAGCTCGACAAAACCCAGCCGCACCAAGAAAACCTCTCAGGGCCCGCTTAGTAGTGGGGCGAGGCATGCATTGAATAAGGCTTGCTCGCCTGGGGGCGATTGCTCTTTCTCCCGCCCGCAACATGAACCCAAGATATTTTACCTGGGGCTGACACCACTGCAGTTTCTCACGACTAACTTTAAGACCAAGCTGATGCAAACAAGCTAGGACCTGGAGGGAACCTGACGGACACAGATCCTCCGTGTCCCCAGCAATAAGGATATCATCCACATACTGGAACATACTGATCCCTTCGGGTAATACGAGGGGAGATAAGGCTCTGCACAATTTTCTCAAAAAGATAGGGAGTGGACAAAACCCTAGGGAAGCCTCATCCAGGTTAGTTGACGACCTTCCCAGGTAAAGGCGAAGAGGTACTGGCTCTCACAGGACACCGGGATAGTAAAGAAAGCACCAGTTAGATCAATACAAGTAAAACAGGTTGCTTCGGGGCTCACGGAGCTAATTACTGCCGTGGGACTTGGAACCACAGCATGCATAAGCAAAACGTAAGAGTTAATTGCACGCAAGTCCTGGACTAACCGATAAGACAGAGGGGAGCCTGGTTTTCGCACCGGCAACACAGGAGTATTACAAGGAGACCGACATTCGACTAAAATTCCCTCATGTCTCTTCTCTTTCTCCTTCACACACACTTACTCTAACCTTCATACACATACAATTTCCTTCAGAGGCAATCTCTCCACCCATCATTCCCCCTTATGGGACACCTGCTTCGCAGGGTGTAGATGCCTGAGCAGACAATTTCCTTCAACTGCAATTGCTTCACCTTCTCTTTTCTTTCTCCTTTTCCCTCCTTCTTCCTTTATACACATACAATTCTTTTAACCATCGTCTCCTCTCTAAGACGAGTGAAAAAGTCATCGGAGGTTTCCCTTTCCCTCTGGATCATCCCATGGAAGGAGTCCCAATTAGTAGGTTTCCGGCCCAATTCTTGGATGGCAGCCAGGAGAGTCTCTTCGGCCCTCGAAAGGCTGCACGGAGGATACCGTGTATAAGGAAGTCCACGTCCTTTAGCTCCCCCGGGTGGGAGTCTTCATAGGCCGTCATCTGTTCCCCAATAACGTCCCACCGCTCCTCCGTGATCCCGGAACCAAATATCCACGGGGAGGTCATAGTTATCTTCCTTATAAATTCCCTTATTGTTTTCAGCTCAATCTTTACCCCCTTACTTCTCAATATCTTGTAACAGTGCCGGGTGTACTATTCCTTATCTTCTGGCTTATATATGGGCAACGATCGTGCCGTCCCAATCTTCCCGCCTGACCTTTAGCTACCTGGCCTACGGGGCACTCTCCCTGGTCTTCCCAAATGGGGGTATCCAAGTCCACGTTGGGCGCCACTCGCTGCTCCCCGTGGTTTCGGGGGCAACTCTCGGGTTCATACCCTCTCCGGGTCTTCGGATGTCTCCGGACGCGGCCCGCGCGTTCATACCAGGAAGATTCAGCCAGAGGTTCAAAGCTTGGTTGCCGTTTATTTGCTATCAGCGGTTACGTGGTTGAAAGAGAGAGAGAGCGAGCGAGAGAGAGAGAGAGAGAGAGGCGCACGCGAGAGAGAGGCGAGAGAGCGGGCGCGCCCCCCCTTGTCTTGTTCGTCGCTTATACCCTCCGTTTCCCGGGGGCAGGGTTTTCTCGGGGGATGGCGTATCGAGGCTTTGCCATGTAGCACACACCGCCCTCCAGCCACTAGCCTAACAACAGCTCTGTCCAGTCACGAAGCGTTTGCTCTGGCTCTCCCCCAGCCACCCGTTGCCAACCATCGCTGGCTGCGGATATGGCCTTGAGGTTGCCTCCGAGCCTTGCAGGTGCAAGCTTTTTTTTCTTGCCCTGGTCTCTTTATCTCCTGTTGTTGAGTCTGTTTGGCCTTGAGCCGTTGGGTACGGTTTGTGTGCACATACTGCCTGTCTCATCGCCTTCCCCCGCTCCCTACGATGACCCCTGCCTTCAAGAAGCTTATCGTCTATCGGGGGATTTCCTGCTTTGATTCCCAGGGTCCTGCCTCTCCTCCTGTGCAAATGGAACTCAGGGCTGGCTCATGAAAATGAAAGGATGTGTTGAAACCCCGCCCACGTAAGCTGCCCGTTCTCGGTACTTGGACGGTTTACCATGTGCTGAGACTTCCTGGGAAGGTGTGGCATAAGGTCCCTGACTAGGAGCTAAAGGTTGAATCAGTGTTAATAATGATAATGATGGTGTTCTCTACATAACACCCCTCTGGGAGAGATAGCGTCCTTCAGTTCCTCTCTTCTTCTCACCCTTCCTCCCTTCCCATATGGGTCCTCCACTGCCTACCAGCTATACTGGATTGAAGCTCTTCCAACCCAGGCTTTTCATCTATTTTCCCTCGTCAGCTCTCTCTTGCTTAACCTCTATGTTCTATACCCTCTTATGTGAGAAGGAAACAGAAAGGAGCTAAGGTATCTCTGTTTATCAAGTGGAAAGGAAGTGAGATACCTTTTCTCTCTTCCCCCTGGAGGAGGAGACACAGGAGGCATTTGTGGTTAAGATGATAACTTGGGGGTTTCAGGTCCAAAATGGGGAAAACTATTCCAAGGCAGTTCTAGCTGCAGCTCTAGCTCTGAGTCTCCCGCTTCCCGGGATGCCTCTGCCCGACAGATTGTGAACACAATTCCTAGCCCTCAGCACCTCTGACACTCCACTCCTCCACTTCCTTCTGCACGGGGTGCCACAGGCCTCCGTTCAACAGGTCCGGCAGACACAGGGCGCCCGACTGAGAGATTCAGACACACCCCTTTCCTCCTATCGGGGGTCCCCCAGATCAACGCCTCCAGGTCCACTTCTTCCCAGAATACCCGCTCAGTGACTGTGCGCTGGAGGTGGCAGCTGGCACTTTTATTCAGTTTTTTGGGAGCTCAGGATGACAAGAGCCTTGCCGGAAAGTCGCCACGGAGATTACTAGTGTCCTGTCCCCTGCCTGTAGCTCGCGTGGTAGCATATGTTTCTCATGGGCTGCCCTGAGCTGTCCCTTCTTGTGGGAGTCCGGGTCATGTGCTGACCAAGCAGTCAATCAATAAATCTAGGCCTCTCTGCCTAGGGCCTCCAGGAGTGAGCTGGGATCCGTCCCTCTACTTGGTATCATTTTCCACAATAACGACAAGGATAGCAGATCAGCTTCCTTCAGCCAAGCGTCTGGTAATGTTTCCTTGATTTCCATGCTTTCTGTGGTCTCCCCAAAAACTCAGCCTCCTTTTAAGACCTCTGCTCTTGTATCTAGATACTCTGCTCCCCCAGGACTAAATGAGATGCTAGGCGTATCATTTAATCAATCAATCAAGTCAATCAGTCACTCCGTTAGTCAATCAATGGCGTTTATTGTACAGCTAAGGAATGCAAAGCAATCCATCTATCAATCTGATAACATTTTGAAAAATGTTTTAATGGTGTTTGCTAAACACTTACTATGTGACAGGCGCTATACAAAGTGCTGGAGTACATAGAAGCTAATCAGCCCCACGTAGGGTTCACAGTCGTAATCCCCATTTTGCAGATGAGGTAATTGAGGCATAGAGAAATTATGTGATTTACCCAAGGTCACACAGTCTACAAATGTCAGAGCTGGGATTAAAATCCAAATCCTCTGATTCCCAGTCCCTGTACTGTCCACTAGGCCATGCTTACTGAGTGTTAGTAAGCATGGTTGATTGATTGATCCATCCATCAATCAAATGGAATCTATAGACAGCCTTCTAAGCCTTGGCACTGTTTGGAGTGTTTGGGAGAAGACAAGTAGAGAAGGACATACGGTTCCTGCCATCCTGATGTTTCCAATAGAATGGGGGAAGCTGATAGGGATGATTTCCAAAGAGTGGGAGCCACTATAAGAACAAAGATCAGATAAGGAGCAGAACAAATGGGACAGATTGGAATATCAGCCCAAATCATATTAAATCACTAAAATTGCAATTTAACATATTCATTTATGTAAATTCTGAGGATAGATGTTAGAAGGTAGGAAAGAGAGAGGGAGTGTGGGAGGGTGGAGATGGCGGGAAGTGGGACGTGGGAGTTAGAGGATGGGGTTGAGAGGTGCTCAACCTTTGGTTTGCCCTCTCCGTGATAACCAGTGACCTCATTGCTACAGGAGCAAGGACTAATAATAATAACAATAATAATAATAATAATAATAATAATGGTACTTGTTAAGTGTTTATTATTTGTCTTGCAATGCTGTATGCCCTGGGGTAGAAAAAAGTTAATCAGGTTGGACACAGTAATTTAGCTCAGACAAGGAGGGAGATTTGCGAAAAAAAACCCCACTGTATCTGGGGTTGGTAATTGGTTTCGACACCGACCCGTTGAGTCAACCTAGGAGTGTTCTTATTAGGCAGAAGAAAAGGCTAAACTCTCCACTGAGTGGACCAGGGAGGAGGGCTGAGGTAGCAGGGGGACCTGGTTAGAGGAGGGATTTCCAGGAGGGTGGGTGTGGGGGTGCACAGATGGGCGGAGAACTGCCAGGTCATGGTTGTCAGGAAGCAGATGAAGCCTTAGGCTAATGTACAGGCCCCGTGTCTCTGTGATCGACTTTTTGCGACTCTTGCAGATTTTTCTGTGGCATTTTCTTGCAGGTGAGTTCTCATTTCCTGAAGGAAAACCCAATCCGGTGCACCAGTGCCCTGAATGCCTGCTTGACCTGCGTGTTCCGCAGGGTATAAATGAAGGGGTTCAGCATGGGGGCCACAGACGTGGTGAGCACCGCCACCCCCTTTGTCAATTCCACCCTGTCCTTGGCGGGCACTTTGATGCACATGAAGATGCAACTGCCATATTTGATGGAGATCACGACCATATGGGAAGAGCAGGTGAAAAATGCCTTTTTCCTCTGCTGGGCAGAGGGCAGCCTCAGGATGGCGCGGACGATGGCCGAGTAGGACGCAGTCATTAGCACCAAGGTAATGAGGAGCATCCCCAAGGACAAGAGGAAAGCCATCAGCTCCAGGAAGCGCGAATTTGTTCAGGAAAGCCCCAACATTGGGGAGAAATAGCAGAAAAAATGATTGAGGATGTTGGAGTCGCAGAAGTCTAGCCGGGTGGCCATCACAACCGGTGGGAACACGATCAGATAACTGGAGAGAAAAGAGCAGAGGAGCAGCACGGAGCATACGCCCCGGCTCATGACTGTCGTGTAGTGCAGGGGCCGGCAGATGGCAACATAGCGATCGTAGGACATGGTGGTCAGGAGGAAGAACTCCGTCACAGCCAGGAAGATGGTGAAGAACAGCTGAGTGAAGCAGTTGGAAAAGGAAATGGTTCTGTCTCCGGTGACGATGGTGAACAGGAATCTGGGAATGCAGCCGAATGTGAAGGAGATCTCCAGCAAGGGGAAACTGTGCAGGAAGACATACATAAAGGTGCGGAGGCGGGAGTACAGCAGGGTTGGAGTGACGATGGTCATGTTTCCGGCGATGTTCACTGCATAAGTGAGAAAGAGGACGAGGAAGATCAGAGCCTGCATATGAGGGTTATCTGTGAGCCCCATGGGGATGAACTCTGTCACCACCGTGCCATTTCCCATGACTGGGTGGTGGAGTCAGCCAAATCTGCAGAAGCAATGGGAGAGTTGGGGGAGCTGAGGGCAGATACAGAAACAGCCTAATACGGGGAGAAGAGCCCATGGACCAACCAACAAGCGATTCCCCCTCCCCTGGACGGTCAGTGGTTCAGGCTCCGGTTGCCACACGACCCAATCATGCACACTGTGCTTAGTACAGTGCTAGGCGCTTAGTACAGTGCTCCACACACAGTGCGCTTAATAAATACGATTGAATGAATACTGTGGTCAGGGGGGGTTTGGTAGGAAACTGCCCCCGGGTCCACTCCAGCCGATCCACCGGAGTCTCTTGGACACCCGTTTTACCCCTCTCTTCTAGATCAGCTCTCCACCCCTGGTCCTTTCCCTGCCCAGAATACAGGTGATCCCACTGTCCCCTGAAAACTATCCATTCTTCTGGCAGCCTCGTTCTCTCTGGCTCCCACCTCTCAGTTTATTTCTCACTCTTTCGACTGCCTGCTTCTGCCCTTCTGTCTGCGTCTGCCAGGATCTCTTAGTCACTTTCAGCGGCCATGATTTATACAGCCTGGAGCGGAGGAGGGGGGCCTCTAAGAAAAGGGGACAAAGAAGTGAACCACTATCTTCCATTACCTCTCTACTCCTTCCTCCTCCTCCTTCTTTTTTCCTTCTTCTCCTTTCTCATTTACCTACTCTTCCTTCTCATTTTACTCCTCTCATTACACTTTCTCCTCTACCTCCGCTTCCCTTTTCTTCCTCATCTCTTCCTCCTCTTTCTTTTCTAACTTGCTGTTCTCCTCTTTCCCCTCGCCTTCTTCCTCCCCTTATACCTCTTCTTCCTCTTCCTCCCTTCTTCTTTGTTCTTTATTCCCTCTTCCCCCTCCTCCTGCTGCTCCTGGTCGTACACCTTCTCCCCTTCTCTGGTGTCCTTTTCTATTTATCAGCAGTTATACACAGTTCAGGAATCATCCTGTGCAATGGATGAATCAGTTACAGCATTAACAAAGCACTCCCTATATGCTAAGCAACTCCGGAGGTACTGAGGTAGATTCGAATGGTCAGATCGGACCCAATTTCTGTCCCTCAGGAGTCTCACAGTCTATCGTATCTTCATTTTATAGAGGATGAAGCTGAGGCTCAGAGTGGTGAAGTGTTTGCCCAGATTCCCCCTATAGGCCAGAGGGGGAATTTTGACTAGAAGCCAGGCCTCCTGACTCCCAGGCCCGTGCTGTTTTCACTAGGTTGCTCTGCCTCCTGCCGAAGAGTAAAGACAACCCCATCACTGGAAAAATATGATGACTGACCTGACCGGACAGCTTCTCTAACAGGGACCCCGGGATCTCCAGGGTGGGGGTAAGATCTTCCTCCTTTTCCATGTGGAATGAATAGCACTCCCAACTGCAGCATCAGTCCTGGCCCGTGATGTTCCTATGGCAACAACAGCATCTTCTTCTACTTAAGTAAACCTGTATCCAGAGAGAGAGAGAGAGAGAGAGAGAGAGAGAGAGAGAGATGCTTCTGAGTAGGAGAAGCAGCATGATTTAGTGGAAACAACCTAGGCACGAAAGTTCCAGCTCTCCCGAATGCTTGCCGGGTGACCTTGGACAAGTCCCTTCACTTCTCTGGGCTTCAGTTTCCTCAGCTGTAAAATGGAGATGCAATACTGGTTCTCCCTCTAATGTAGACTGTGTACCTCATATGGGAGATGGATTGTGTGCAACCTGAATAATTTGTATCTATCCTAGCGCCTAGAACAGTGCTTGACACGAAGTAAGTGATTCCCAAATACCATATCAAAAGTAGAATATATCCTCATAGCCTCATTTGGGGAGTATGACTGGTTTCTTAAAGTAATCAATGGAGAATCAGAGCCCTCAGCACAGAGGTAGAGAGTGACAGATTGGCAAGCTCAGTTAGTGTCTGGAGACTAGAAGCAGCCTGGCCAAGTGAAAAGAACCCGGGCCTGGGAGCCGGAGAACCTGGGTTGTAATTCGGACTTCACCGCTCGTCTGCTGTGTGACCCTGGGCAAGTCACTTCATTTCCCTGTGCCTCATTTACCCCCTCTGAGGGACTGAGGGTCCTATGTAGGATAGGAACTGTATTCAACGTGATTATCATGTAACTACACCAACATTTAGCCACATGTTAGCTAGGTGACCTTGGACAAATCACTTTAATTCTCCTATGCATCAGTCTCCAGATCTGTAAAATGGGGATTAAATCATATGCCCTCCTTACTTAGACTGTAAGCTCCATGTGGAAAAGGACTATACCCACCCTGATTATTCCTTCATTCATTCATTCAGTCGTATTTATTGAGTGCTTACTATGTGAACAGCACTGTACGAAGCACTTGGAAAGTACAATTCAGCCACAAAGAGAGACAGTCCCTGCCCACAATGGGCTCACAGTCTAGAAGCGAAGATATGGGCATCAAAACAAGTAAATAGGTATCAGTAGCATCAATATAAATCAATCGAATTATAGATATATACACATCATTAATATAAATGAATAGAATTATAAACAGGTACAAATATACACAAGTGTGGCAACGGGGGAGAAGGGGCTAGAGCAAAGGGAGCGAGTCGGAGTGATGAGGACGGGAGGGGGAGCATAGGAAAAGGGGGGCTTAGTCTAAGATTAGCTTGTATCCACCACAGCACAAAGCTCAGTAGTTGGCACAAAGTAAGTGCATAACCAATACCTTAAAAAAAGTCCTCACTGGCCTCTGGAAGTATTCACCCTCCTCCTAGCTGGGTCTATAAAAACATTCATAACCGCAGAGGTGGTGAAAAAGTGCTGAAGAGGCAATTTAATAAATCATTCGATCTGTAGTATTTATTGAAATCCTAAGGTGTGCAGAGACGTGTGCTATGACCTTTAAGAGACTATTGTAGACGATCAAAACATAAATCCTCGCCTCAGTGAAGGGGGGGAAACAGACAATAAAGTTATAGACAGAAGGTAGAAGGAAATGTAAGTGTTTATGTAATAGGGTATGTAAAAAACCAATCAGAGGTATTTATTGAGTGCTTATTATGTGCAGAGCTGTGTAGTAAGGCCCGGGTAGAGAATACAATGAGACAAAACTAGCGGACAAGTTCCCTGATAATAGCAAGTTTAAACAAAGAGAGTTAGTAGGTGTGATCTGCAGAGAAGAGACATGAACGGGGAAACGTTCTTTGTAATGATGATGATGAAGATGATGGTATTTGTTAAGCACTTACTGTATGTGAAGCACTATTCTAAACGCTGGGGTAGATACAAGGTCATTAGGTTGTCCCACGTGGGACTCACAGTCTTACTCCCCATTGTACAGATGAGGTAACTGAGGCACTGAGAAGTTACGTGGCTTGCCCAAGGTCACACAGGAGAAAAGTGGCAGAGCGAGGATTAGTACCCATGTCCTTTGACTCTCAGGTGCATGCTTTTTCCCCTAAGCCACGCTGCTTCTCAGCGTGGGATGGGATGAAATTTCAGAAAGATTTTGAAGATGGGGAGAGCAGAGGCCTGGTGGGGTTATCAATCAATCAATCAATACATCGTATTAATTGAGTGTTTACTGAGTTCAGAGCACTGAACTACACACTTGAGTAAATATAACAGAGCTGGTAGGCCCGATCCCTGCTTACAGTCTATAAGGGGAGACAGACTTGAATATAACAAAAGAAATGATGGATATGGACGTAGGTGCTGTGGAATCAATGAAGGGTTAATAAAAGGAGAAAATCCAAGTGTAAGGGTGACACAGAAGGAAGTGAATTGAACGGGGAGGAAGTTCCTGACAGGAGGAATGGAAAGAGCTAGGGTCTGGATGGCTATTACAGTCTCCCTTCCCTGCTCAGGTATTGGAAGTGCTATTTGTTAAGCGCTTACTGTGTGTCGAACACTCTTCTATGTGCTGGGGTAGACACAAGTGATTAGGTTGGACACGGTCCTTGTCCCACATGGAGCTCACCATCTAAGTAGGAGGGAGAACAGAATAACAGATGCACAGAAAAGCAAAGTGGATTGCCCAAGGTCACAAAGCAGACAAGTGGAGGAGCTGAAATTAGAACTCAGGCCCTCTGACTTCCAGGCCCGTGATCTATCCATGAGGCCATGCTGCTTCTCAGTCCTCGACTTTGCTGACTTCATCCTTCACCCCAACTTCTCACCAACATGGATGCAAGCTGATTTTGTCATCTCTAATCGCTGTACATGTTTCCTATTACTGTCTTCCATCCACAAGGAATTGGGGTTGCTACATTTCAGGTAGCAGTAAGAAATTATAAGTGTGATCAATCAGTCAGTTAATCAAGGGTGTTTATTGAACACTTTTTATGTGCAGAGCTCTGTACTAAATGGTTGGGAGAGTTCACTACAACAGTCCAGTGAGCTGGGAGTGAACTCTCAGAGTCAAAGAAGGAACATGGCCTTACTAGTAGAACATGGGCCTGGGAGTCAGAGGACTTGCGTTCTAATCCTGACTCTGCCACTCATCAGCTGGGTGCCGTGGCCCTAGCCCTAACTCTACCAATAAGCCTAACAATATTTTTCACCCTAACATGAACACTGGCCCTAACCCTAAAGTTAACAATAAACCAAACCTTAACCTTAACCCTAACATTAGCTCTAATTTTAACCTATCCTATCCCGAGGCACAAGAATATACCTAATGCTAACACTAACTCTAGCCCAACTGTGATTCCTAACCATAACACAAAATCTTACCATCAGCCAAACCCCAACTTAACCCTATTTCTACACCTAATTCTAAAACAAGCCATAGGCCTAGCCCAAACCCTAACTATAACTCTAAGTATTTAGTACAGAGTTCTGCACATAAAAAGTGCTCAATAAACACCCTAGTCATAGATCTAACCATAACCTTAACCATAAAACTAACATTAGCCCTAACACTACTCCTAACCCTAGCCCGAACACTAACCCCACTAACACTAACCCCAACCCTAACCCTAACCCCAATCCTATCCATAAGCCTAACTCTAGCGCAGTCCTAACCCCAATCTTAATGCTCTCTCTACCCCTATTAATAATGCTAGATATTGCCTGGCCCTAGCCCCGGTACTGGCAATAAGCCCAACAGTATACTTAACCCAAACCCTAACCCTAGCTCTAACCTTAACCTTATCCCTACCCCTAGGCCCAAACCTAGACCTAGCCCAATTGAAAATCCTAACCATAATACTAAACCTCACCATGAACCAAACCTCAACCCTGACCTTATTTCTACACCTTATCCAAAAGCTTGCCCTAGGCTTCTCCCTAACTTTAACCATTACCCTGGCTTTAGGTTAAGCATTAATTCTACTACTAATCGTAACACTAACCTTGAAACTATCCCTAGTGCTAACCCTAACCCTAACGTTAACCTTAACCCTAACTCTAATCTTGAATTTATCCTCAAACCTAACCCTAACCCTATCCATAACCCTCATCCTAGGCCTAAAACAAGGCCTGACACTCACCCTAACCATTATACTAACCCTAAACCTCACCATAAGCCTAACCCTAACCCTAGCCATAGGCTACGCCCTAACCCTTCCCCTACCCACAGCCCTCAGTCTAACCCTAACCCTAACCATAACCCTAAATTTAACCCTATCTCGAATAAAAACTTTAATACTAACCCTAGGGCAAATCCTAACCCTAACCCTAATGCTAGCCCTAAAGTCTAACACTAACCCGAACCCTAAGCCTAACTATAATCCTATCCCTAGACCTAACATTAATCCTAACCCTAATCCTAATTCCAAATCGAGCCCTAACCCAAAATCAAACCCTAACCGTAAGCCTATCTTACCCCGGCCCCTAGACCTAGTCTTAATGTTAACACTAATCTTAACCTTAACCCTAACCCTAGCCCTAGTGTTTAACACTAACTGTAACCATAAATTTAACCCCAACCCTACCATTATCCCAAAACCTTAACCTGACCCTAACCATAGCTCTAGGCCTAGCTCAAACCCTAACTTTTGGACAATTCTTAACCCTAGAATAACCCTAGAATTAACCTAGACAATACCCTAACCATAACCCTAACTCTAGCCCAAAGACTAGTCCTAATATTCTCGTTTGTCCTTCCCGGTAGAGTGTTGGAATTCTCAGCTTAATTCTTTAACCAGGTTCTTTTGTACTCTGATTTTCGTTTCCTTCCTTGCTCTGGCTACTTCCAGAGTTAGCGATTTTTCTGCTTCCTGACCTTTTGGAATACTGCCCTGCTTTCTTCCTTGATGACATTTCTAATCTCCGTCCACATTTTCTCTGGTTCCTTGTTTGTGAGATTAAGCACCTCAAATCTATTTTTTTTACATGATCCTTAAATACAGGGGGAATATTTGTCAAGTCCTATTTGGGCAGCTGTAAGGCATGACCTGTTCCCTTATCAGCTCCAGGCCATGTTCCTGTGGCCAAAATAGAACTCCTCCACCTCTTGATATAAATAATATAGTCTATTTGATTTTTGCATAGTCTATCTGGTAAAGTCCACGTGTACAGTCACTGTTTAGGTTGGATAAAGTAGATGTTGGCGATAAAGAAGTCAATAAATCGGTCCCCGGCTTGATTCTGATTTACAAGGCCATATTTTCTAACAACCTTCATTTCCATTCCATTACCAACTTTTGCATTTCAGTCCCCAGTGATGATCAACACATCTTGCTTACAGCTTTTATCAATCTCTCTCTGCACTTCATCGTAAAACCTACCTATTTCTTTTTGTTCTGCTTCTTGTGTTGGGGCCTGAAGTATTTTCATACTGAATGGTTCTCCTCTGAATCTAACAAACAGCTATCTGTCACTGACAGCATTATAACCGATAACTGTTTTAGAGATTTTCTTTGTCACAATCACCTCTAAGCCATTTCTTCTTTCTTCAGCATGAGCAGAGTAGTAGAGGATGTGCTCAAAGTGCCCAATACCGGTCCAGTTCATCTTAGGATGTCGATCTTCAATCGGTCCATTCATTCTTGATTATTTCCAGCTTTCCCTGGCTCATTCTCTGCAGGGTCCAACTTCCAATAATAAGGGTATCTTTACAGCTTTGGATACTCATTTCTTGTATGGCAAATGAGAGGATATGTTAAAACCCCACCTGTGTAAGAGGCTAGTGCTCAGTATGTGTACGGTTCAGTGCCTGGACTGGTGGTCATTACCTGAGCCCTCCTGGGAAGGAGGGGGATTAAAGATGCCTGACTCAGAGCAAGCTGTGGTCTCTAGCGAGCCCTCTCCCTAAAGCTAACCCTAACCTTGACATAACATTAACATTAAGCCTAACCTCAAGCCTAACTCTAACCCTATCCATAACTTTAACTGTAACTCTAACTTAACACTAAGCTTAACCCCAGCCCTAACCTAGACACTTACACTAACCCTAATCCTAGAGAAGCCCTAACCAAATCTCTAGCCCTAATCCTTATCCTAGGCCTAACTCTAAACCAAACCCTAACCCAAACCCTATATCTAGGCCCAAAATTAATCCTAAATCTAACCTTAAGACATTGCTCTAGCCTGGGTGCTAAACTTAATCCTACCATAATTCCATAACCACAGCCATAATCAAACAGCCATAACCCAAAACCTAACCATAACCCTAACAGTAATGATAAATTCATCCATTTTCATTTATTGAGCACTTACTACGTGAAGATCACTATACCGAGGGCTTAAGAGAATACAGACACATTCCCTGTCCTCAATAAGCTCGCTTTCTAGAGGGGGAAACAGGTATTAATAAGAATAAATGAATTACACATACGTACATAAGTGCTGTGGGACTGGGAGGGGGGAATCATTCATTCAATCATATTTATTGACGGCTCAATGTGTGCAGAGCACTGTACTAGTCACTTCCCTTCTCTCCTTCTACAGCCCAGCCTGCACACTCCGCTCCTCTGCCGCTAACCTTCACACAGTGCCTCGTTCTCTCCTGTCCCACCGCCATTCATTCATTCATTCATTCAATCGTACTTATTGAGCGCTTACTGTGTGCAGAGCACTGTACTAAGCGCTTGGGAAGTACAAGTTGGCAACATATAGAGACGGTCCCTTCCCAACAACGGGCTCACAGTCTAGAAGTGGGAGACAGACAACAAAACAAAACATGTGGACAGGTGTCAAGTCGTAGGAACTAATAGAATTAAGGCTAGATGCACATCAATAACAAAGTAACTAGAATAGTAAATATGTGCAAGTAAAATCAATAGAGTAATAAATCTGTACAAACATATATGCAGGTGCTGTGGGGAATTGAAGGAGGTAGGGCGGGGAGATGGGGAGGAGGAGAGGAAAAAGGGGGCTCAGTCTGGGAAGGCCTCTTGGAGGAGGTGAGCTCTCAGTAGGGCTTTGAAGGGAAGAAGAGAACTAGCATGGCGGATGTGTGGAAGGGAGGGCATTCCAGGACAGAGGGAGGACATGGGCTGTGGGGCGATGGTGGGACAGGAGAGAACGAGGTACGGTGAGGAGGTTAGCGGCAGAGGAGCAGAGGGTGAGGGCTGGGCTGTAGAAGGAGAGAAGGGAGGTGAGGTAGGAGGGGGCGAGGTGATGGAGAGCCTTGAAGCCGAGAGTGAGGAGTTTTTGCCTGATGCGTAGGTTGATTGGTAGTCACTGGAGATTTTTGAGGAGGGGAGTGACATGCCCAGAGCGTTTCTCTAGAAAGAAAATCCGGGTAGCAGAGTAAAGCATAGGCTGAAACGGGGAGAGACAGGAGGATGGGAGATCAGAGAGGAGGCTGATGCAGTAATCCAGTCGAGATAGGATGAGAGATTGTACCAACAAGGTAACGGTTTGGATGGAGAGGAAAAGGCGGATCTTGGTGATGTGATGAAGGTGAGACCTGAGGGTTTTCCTGACGGATTGGATGTGTAGGGTGAACGAGAGAGCGGAGTCGAGGATGACACCAAGGTTGCGGGCTTGTGAGACAGGAAGGATGGTAGTGCTGTCAACAGTGACGGGAAAGTCAGGGAGAGGACAGGGTTTGGGAGGGAAGATACGGAGTTCAGTCTTGGACATATTGAGTTTTAGATGGCGGGCAGACATCCAGATGGAAATGTCCTGAAGGCAGGAGGAGACACGAGCCTGAAGGGAGGGAGAGAAAGCAGGGTCAGAGATGTAGATTTGGGTGTCATCAGCGTGGAGATGATAGTTGAAGCCGTGGGAGCAAATGAGTTCACCAAGAGAGTGAGTGTAGATTGAGAACTGAAGGGGGCCAAGAACTGACCCTTGAGGCACCGCTACAGTAAGGGGATGGGAGGGGGAGGATGAGCCCGCAAAGCAGACCGAGAATGAATGGCCTGAGAGATAAGAGGAGAACGAGGAGAGGACGGAGTCTGCGACCCTTGGCCTGGAATGCCTACCTTCCTCAAATCCTCCAAAATAGCACTATTCCCCCTTCAAAGCTCTACTGAATGCTCACCTCTTTCAGAAGGCCTTCCCAGACTAATCGCCAATGCACAGCACTTGTGTATATATGTACATATTTATAATTATAATTCCATTTATTTTATTAATGATGTGTATATATGTATAATTCTTTTTATTTATAATGATTCTACTGATGCCTGTTCACTTGTTTTGATGTCTGTATCCCCTGTTCTAGAGTGTGAACAGGGATTGCCTGTCTTTGCTGCTTTCAGCGGGAGTGTCCTGTGGAGGTTCGAGGCCCAAAGACTTCAGGGAGTCGTAGTCTGATGCTCTTTCTTGACAACGATCGCCTCCACCTACAGAACTACCATCCCCGTCGTGTCCCACGGCCTGTCCCGAAGCTATTGTGGGCCTCTCAGAATGAATTGATTCGTATTGGTGTCTGTCTCCTCCTGCAGACTGGAAGCTCATTGTGGCCAGGGATCGTGTCACTTTTATTTTTGGGCTGTACTCCAGCAAAAGCTGAGTGCAGTGCTCGATGCACAGAAGTCACTCAATCAATACGATTGATCGAAGGATCAATCCACTGATTAAGTCAAACACAACACCAAAATTCAG
Source organism: Tachyglossus aculeatus (assembly GCF_015852505.1). Taxonomy (NCBI): domain Eukaryota; kingdom Metazoa; phylum Chordata; class Mammalia; order Monotremata; family Tachyglossidae; genus Tachyglossus; species Tachyglossus aculeatus. The sequence continues at coordinate 47,735 of NW_024044909.1, forward strand.
ACTAGTGAGACAGGATGGAAAGTCGTACTATCTACAGTGATGCGAAAGGAAAGCAGCTGGATCTGGTGCCGAGAGCTCTAATTCCGTCTCTTGACCGTGTCACCCTGTCAGCAAGTCCCCTCTCTGTAAATGTCTGATTGATTCATTTTTTTCTTAGCTTCTTTATCTCTTTCTGTATATTCACTTCTGTCTCCCCCACTAGACTCTGAGCTCAATGTGGAGGGGGGGTTGTGTCTGTTTATTGTTATAGTGTACTCTCCCAAGCTCTGAGGACAGTGCTTTGCATACAGCAAGCGGTCAATCAATGTGATTGAATGAATGAAGGATTAAATGAGTGAATTCTCGGGGCCTCAGTTACCTCCTCTGTAAAAGGGAAGGTGAAGACCGTGAGTCTCTTCTGGGAAAGGGGTGTGTCCAACTAGATTATCCCAGCGCCGAGGACAGCATCTGGCATATAGCAAGTGCTTATGAAAAAATACAAGTGGAAGAAAAAACAAAGAGACCAATAAAAAATTTTGTGCCGGTATAGGGTTGGAATTGGAAGAGAAGGAGGACCGTTTTGGACAGGTGGAGTTGGAGGTGTCGGAGGCCCTAGTACACATTGTCCCTGGCCCAAGGAACTGGACAATGTAGATGGGAGGAGGGACAAAAATAGATTTTCCCAGTAGGAGGACGTCATAGAGGATGACGAAGTACAAAACGACTGAAGCATCGGTGTGCCTCCATGTAATACCCCAACTTTGCCACAGGAGGGCAGCTGCCCGGATTCATCTGGCCACGGCCCGCTCCTCTAGATTCCCAGAGCCCCGCTGCCATCCAAATAACCCCGCAACACCAAAGAGAAGCAACGAAAAGAGTTGGAAAGGGCGCAGAGTTGTGATGTGGCAGACCTGGGACCAAGTCCCGGTTTTGACACTTTTATTCTGTGTGACCTTGGCCAGGATACTTTGGATTCTCTGTACCTCAGCTGGCACCCTTGTAAACCTGAGCTTCAGCTACATGTTAACTCTCTTCCCCAGGCGGCGAGCCCCGATGTGGGATGCAGGCTTCCTCTGTTCTGGTCGCACGGGCCCCACAATCGCCATGGGCCAAGAATGATCGCTGAACCAAAGCACTGCGAGAAAGTAGAGGCGACAGAGGCCAACCCAGGTACCCACCCAAACAATCCGGCCTTGTCGTGGTGGTAGAGAGGGAGGGAGATCTGGGCACAAAGACGTCTGGGAGTCATAGTCTGACCCTCGCCCTTGACTGGCCTTCACCTCCGCCTCCCGAGCTACCAGTCCCATCGTACCCAGCTGCAGGCCCGCGGGCGTGGGCCGGAGCGCAGAAGGTGTGGGCGGCGTTTGTTTAGAACGTTTTCCGATTGAGATTGAGAGTAATTATGATATTTTATAGGTACTTGCTCCCACTCCCTGTGAGGTGTAGTGCAGAGAACACAGAGACCCAGAATTCAGTTCATATTGGGCTCCTTTCATTCCACTCGCTCACGGGAGAGATTACCAGACAATCAACCACCAGGGCACTTAGCGGCCCCATTTACTGAAAGCCGGCCCCTTAAATCGGGAGGCGTTTCATTGGCACGAGCCTGCTCCATGCTGGTCCAGGCAGCTGACCTTGGCCGTCCCCAAGATAGTCCCACTGGAGCAAACCCTCATTAGCACTCAGTGCTCTCGGTCAGATCCCCATGGAGCCCAAGCCAGGAACAGATTTAATCAATCCCGGGCAGGAAGGTACTATGGAGGTTCAAGGCTCAAAGACCTCAGGGAGTCGTTTCTGATGCTCTCTCTGGAAAGTAATCGCCTCCGCCTACAGAACTACCATCCTTGTCGTGCCCTACGACTTGTCTCGAGGCCGTTGGGTTGCTCGCAGGAGGCTTGGGTAACTGATACTCAGCCTGGAAAAGGGCGGCTTTGTGCAGCGCTGCGGCCTCACTGAGCCTCTCCCTGCAACCCCTAGTTCCACAGCTCTTCCGTCTACAGCCGCAATGAATTGATTCCTAGCGGTGTTTGTCATCCCCTGGAGATTGAAAGCTCACTGTGGCCAGGAAACCTGTCGCTTTTCTTCTTGGGCTGTACTCCAGCAAAAGCTGAGTGCGGGTGCACGACGCACAGAAGGCACTTAATCAAAACGATTGATCGAAGGATCGATCGATTGAGTTAAACACAACACCAAAATTCAGACTTGTGAGCCAGGAAGATAAGTCGTACGATCTACAGTGATGCGAAAGGAAAGCAGCTGGATCTGGTGCCGAGAGCTCTAATTCCGGCTGTTGACTATGCCACCCTGTGGACAAGTCCCCCACTCTGACAATGCCTGATTGATTCACTATTTTCTTTCTTTCTTCATTTTTTTCTGTATATTGATGTTGGTCTCTCCCTCTAGATTGGGAGCTCACTGTGGGCAGCAATTGTGTCTGTTTATTGTTATAGAGTACTCTCCCATGCTCTGAGGACAGTGCTTTGCATACAGTAAATGTTCAAACATTACGATTTAATGAAGGAAGGAAGGAATAAGTGAATGAAATCTCGAGGCTTCAGTTACCTCCTCTGCAAAAGGGAAGGTGAAGACTGTGAGTGCCATGTGGGACAGGGGTGTCTCCAACCAAATTAGCTTGAATTTACCCCAGCGCCAAGGACAGCACCAGACACATAGCAAGCGCTTATGAATAAATATCAGTACAAGAAAAAAACAAAGAGACCAATAAGAAAGCAGGTGCCGGGACAGGGTTGGAATTGGAAGAGAAGGAGGACGGTTTTGGACAGGTGGAGTTGGAGGTGGCGGAGGGCCCTATTACCAGTGGTCCCTGGCCCAAGGAACTGGACAATGTAGACAGTAGGAGGGACAAAAATAGATTTTCCCAGTAGGAGGACGTCATAGAGAATGACGACACCCATGCCCATCACCCCCGCCAGCTCTTCCGTACATTCAACTCCCTTCTCAGGCCCCCGGTTCCTCCCCCTCCTCCTTCCCTCACCCCCAACGATCTGGCCTCCTTCTTCATTAACAAAATTAAATCCATCAGGTCCGACCTCCCCAAAGTCTCTTCCCCCCTTTCTCCAACACCCCGGCTCTCAACACTCTCTGCTACTCTCCCATCCTTCCCAGCGGTATCCTCAGAGGAACTCTCCTCCCTCCTCTCAAGTGCTACTCCGGCCACCTGTGCTTCTGACCCCATTCCCTCTCATCTTATGAAATCTCTCGCTCCATCCCTTCTCCCTTCCTTAACTTCCATCTTCAACCGCTCACTCTCCACTGGTTCCTTCCCCTCTGCCTTCAAACATGCCCATGTCTCTCCCATCCTAAAAAAACCCTCTCTTGACCCCACCTCACCTTCTAGTTATCGTCCCATATCTCTCCTACCATTCCTTCCCAAACTCCTTGAACGAGTTGTCTACACGCGCTGCCTAGAATTCCTCAACAACAACTCTCTCCTCGACCCCCTCCAGTCTGGCTTCCGTCCCCTTCATTCCACGGAAACTGCGCTCTCAAAGGTCACCAATGACCTCCTGTTTGCCAAATCCAACGGCTCATACTCTGTCCTAATCCTCCTCGACCTCTCAGCTGCCTTTGACACTGTGGACCACCCCCTTCTCCTCAACACGTTATCTGACCTTGGCTTCACAGACTCCGTCCTCTCCTGGTTCTCCTCTTATCTCTCCGGTAGTTCTTTCTCAGTCTCTTTTGCAGGCTCCTCCTCCCCCTCCCATCCTCTTACTGTGGGGGTTCCCCAAGGTTCAGTGCTTGGTCCCCTTCTGTTCTCAATATACACTCACTCCCTTGGTGACCTCATTCGCTCCCACGGCTTCAACTATCATCTCTACGCTGATGACACCCAGATTTACATCTCTGCCCCTGCTCTCTCCCCCTCCCTCCAGGCTCGCATCTCCTCCTGCCTTCAGGACATCTCCATCTGGATGTCCGCCCGCCACCTAAAGCTCAACATGTCGAAGACTGAACTCCTTGTCTTTCCTCCCAAACCTTGTCCTCTCCCTGACTTTCCCATCTCTGTTGACGGCACTACCATCCTTCCCGTCTCACAAGCCCGCAACCTTGGTGTCATCCTCGACTCCGCTCTCTCATTCACCCCTCACATCCAAGCCGTCACCAAAACCTGCCGGTCTCAGCTCCACAACATTGCCAAGATCCGCCCTTTCCTCTCCATCCAAACCGCTACCCTGCTAATTCAAGCTCTCATCCTATCCCGTCTGGACTACTGCACTAGCCTTCTCTCTGATCTCCCATCCTCGTGTCTCTCTCCACTTCAATCCATACTTCATGCTGCTGCCCGGATTATCTTTGTCCAGAAACGCTCTGGACATATTACTCCCCTCCTCAAAAACCTCCAATGGCTACCGATCAATCTGCGCATCAAGCAGAAACTCCTCACCCTGGGCTTCAAGGCTGTCCATCACCTCGCCCCCTCCTACCTCACCTCCCTTCTCTCCTTCTACTGCCCAGCCCGCACCCTCCGCTCCTCCACCACTAATCTCCTCACTGTACCTCGCTCTCGCCTGTCCCGCCATCGACCCCCGGCCCACGTCATCCCCCGGGCCTGGAATGCCCTCCCTCTGCCCATCCGCCAAGCTAGCTCTCTTCCTCCCTTCAAGGCCCTGCTGAGAGCTCACCTCCTCCAGGAGGCCTTCCCAGACTGAGCCCCTTCTTTCCTGTCCCCCTCGTCCCCCTCTCCATCCCCCCATCTTACCTCCTTCCCTTCCCCACAGCACCTGTTTATATGTATATATGGTTGTACATATTTATTACTCTATTTATTTATTTATTTATTTATTTATTTTACTTGTACATTTCTAGCCTACTTATTTTATCTTGTTGGTATGTTTGGTTCTGTTCTCTGTCTCCCCCTTTTAGACTGTGAGCCCACTGTTGGGCAGGGACTGTCTCTATGTGATGCCAATTTGTACTTCCCAAGCGCTTAGTACAGTGCTCTGCACATAGTAAGCGCTCAATAAATACGATTGATTGATTGATTGATTGATTGAAGTACAAAAGGACTGAAGCATCGGTTGAGCTCCGATGTAATGCTCCGGATTTGCCACAAGAGGGCAGCTGCCCGGATTCATCTGGCCCCGGCTGGCTCCTCTGGCTTCTCAGAGCCCCGCCGCCATCCAAACAGCTTCGCACCACCCTCCAGAAGCAGCGAAGTGAGTTGGAAAGGGCGCAGGGCTGGGATGGGGCAGACCTGGGTCCAAGTCCCGGTTGTGACGCTTTTGTGCTGTGTGACCCTAGTCAAGACACTCTGGAATCTGGGTGCCTCAGCTGCCACACCTGTAAACCTAACGATGAACTACGTGTTAACTCTCTTCCCCAGGCTGCGAGCCCCGATGTGGGACGCAAACCACCTCTGCTCTGGTCGTACGGTCCCCACACCCGCGATGGGCCTAGAGTAATCGCTGAATCAACAGCACTGCGAGAAAGCAGAGGTGACAGAGGCCAGTCCGGGCACCCACCCATACAAGGCGGCCTTGTCGCGGTGGGATGGAGCATGGCCTGTCAGATTGGGGCACAAAGCCTTCTGGGAGTCGTAGTCTGATGCACTCTTGACTGGTGTTGATGAAGATGGCATTTATTAAGCGCTTACTAAGTGCAAAGCATTGTTCTAAACGTTGGGGAGGCTACAAGGTGATGAGGTTGTCCCATGGGGGGCTCACAGTCTTAATCCCCATTTTACAGATGAGGTTACTGAGGCATAGAGAAGTTAAGTGACTTGCCCAAAGTCACGCAGCTGGTAATTGGTGGAGCCGGGATTTGAACCCATGACCTCTGACTCCAAAGCCCGTGCTCTTTCCACTCACCTCCGCCTCCTGATCTACCACTTCCATTGTGCCCCAGAGCAAAAGGCACAGGCGGCCGTTGGACAGAACGTTTTCCACTTAGGATTGATAATAATTATGGTATTTTTTAAGTACTTGCTACCACTCCCTGTGAGGTGTAGCACAGAGAACACAGAGACCCCGAACTCGATCCATATCGGGCTCCTTTCATCCCATTCGCTCTCGGAAGTGCTTACTACACAACCGATCGCCTAGGCATTGAGGGGCCCCATGTACTGCAGGCCGTCCCCTTAAATCGATAGGGGTTTCGAATACATTCTTTCATTGGCATAAGCCCGCTCCCAGCTGATCCAGGCAGCTGCTCCTGGCCCTCCCCAAAATGCTCCCGCTGAAGCGAACCCTCATTAGTTCCCAAAGAGAAGGAAAGTGGTGCAGCGGCGCGGGGCACAAAGTCTTCTGGGAGTTGTATTATGATGCTCCTTCTAGACAGTGTTCACCTCTGCCTACCGAACTACCACTCCTGTCATGCTCCGCAGCAGGGCCTGCGGCCATGTCTGGCCCTGTCTGGAAGAGAGGAAGAGTGGCATGGTGGCTCGGGGCACCGAAGACCTCTCGGAGTAGTAGCGTGATGCTTGTTCTAGACTGCGGTTACTTCTGCCTAAAGGATTACCACTCCTGTAATGCCCCGCGGCAGGGCCTGCGGCCTTGTCTGGTACCATCGCTAGGAGATTGAGAGTGCCATGGCGGTTCGGGCACAGAGACCTCTGGAAGTAGTGGTGGGATGCTTGTTCTAGACAGCTTTCACCTCCGCCAACACAATTACCACTCCCGCCATGCCCTGCGGGGAACCAGGGCCATTTTGTGGAGCACGGAAGGCACTGGAAGTTGATATTCAGGGCGTTTTCCCATTCACAACGATAGTAATTATCTTATTTGTTAGGTACCTGTTACCACTCCCCTTGAGGTGTTGCATAGAGAACGCTGAGACCCTAACCTCACTCCAAATTCTGCTCCTTTAATCCCATTCCCTCCTGAAAGAGTTTACCACACAACCCAGTGTCTAGGCACTGAATAGCTTCACATATTGTGTTCAGGCATCTCACCCGGGCTGGGTTATAACACATCCCTGCATTTGAATAAACCCGCTCCACACTGTCAAATGCAGATGTCCTTGTCTCTCCCAAAGATGCTCCCAGAAGAGCGAACCCTCATTAGCCCCCGCCTTATCCTTAGGGTTCCTATGTAGTCGAGCCCGGTCACCATGACAGACATTGAAGATCTGTCACGAGGTGAGGGATAGCAGCTTGGCGTCTTGTGAGAAAAGGAGTTCTGAGAGTTATATTCTGACCTTTGTTCTGAACAGCATTTATTTCTGCCCAGCGAACTACCACTTCCGTCATAGCCCTCGGACATGTCTGGCCTTGTCACGAGGCGAGGGTGAGTGGCATGGTGGCTCGGGGTACAAAGACGTCTGGGAATTGTAGTGTGATGTTTGTTCTAGACAGCCTTCATCTCCATCTACTGAACTACCATTCCCATCATTCCTTGCGGCGGAGTCTCAGCCATGCCAGGCCATTTCCCTAGGAAAGGAGAGTGGCGTGGCAATGCAGGGCACAAATTAATCTGGGAGTTGTAATGTGATGCTCATTCTAGACAGCCTTCACCTCTGCCAACTGAATTACCACTCCTGTCATGCCCTGCGGCAGGGCCCGCCACCAACTCAGGCCCTGTCGTGAGGAGAGGGAGAGTAGCATGGTGGCTCGGGGCACAAACAATTCCGGGAGCTGTAGATTGATGCTTGTTCCAGACAGCTTTTTCCTCCATATACTGAATTTCCACTCCCGTCCGTCCTCGGGGTAGCCACGGTCATTTTAGGCCCTGTCACTAGGTGCGGGAGAGAGGCATGGTGGCGCGGGCCCAAGGATTTCTGGGAGTTGTAGGGTAATGCTCGTTCTAGACAGCGTTCACCTCTGCCTACCAAACTACCACTCCCACCACGGCCTAAATAAATCAATTCTGGTTGTAATTTATGAATTGTAATTTATTATATAATATGATATAATACAATATAATGTACTATAATATAATAATATAATAATTCTGTGGATATTATACACTTCATTCGCCCCCGCCCTCAGCCCCACAGCATTTATGTACATAGATGTAATTTGTATATTTATACCAATGTCTGTCCCCCCCTCTGGACTCTAACTAAGCTCCTTGGGGGTAGGGAATGTGTCTACCAACTCTGTTACACTGTACCCTCCTCAAGTGCTTAGTACAGTGCTCTGCATACAGTAAACATGATTGATTGATTGATTGACTCAACTGCACTTAATAATAGATAATGATGATTCCACCACTAGATTGTAAGACTCTTTAGGGAAGTGATCATGTCAACCTGTTTTATTGTACTCTCCCAAGGGCTTAGTACAGTTCTCTGCACACAGTAAGCACTCATACTCGTGTTCATGTACTGTGTACTATGCATTCATACTTTGCATCTGTGCAGACACTCCCCTGCTCACGGCGATGTCCTTCGACCAGTACGCAGCCATCTGCCTCTCCCTGAGCTACTGGGTCATCACGGATAATGTGGCCTGTGGGAAGATGGCGGTTGACTAGTGGGTCTTTGGATCACTGAGTGCCATGATGCACAATATCGCCACCTGCTTTGATTTATTCATGTTTATGTCTAGCTGATTAGCCCATCTGGACTCTGCAATTTATGGGGTGGGAAATTAGGGTCTTAGCAGGGCAGTCTACTGGAAAGGGCCCTGGAATTGCCCCTCTAGACTGTGAGCCCGTTACTGGGTAGGGACCGTCTCTATACGTTGCCAATGTATACTTCCCAAGTGCCTAGTACAGTGCTCTGCACACAGTAAGTGCTCAATAAATATGTTGAATTAATGAATGAATGAATGGAAAGCTTAGTTTAGCTTCTTGCCCGCTATAACCTTGGGCAAGTTAATTACCCTCTCCATATCTCAGTTTCTTCAATTGTACTCTCCCAAGCATTTAATCATTCAGTCAGTCAAGCAGCTGGGAGAGTTCCATGCAATAATAGTAATAATTATGGCATTTGTTAAGTGCTTACTATGTTCCAGACACCGTAGAGGATACAAGGAAATTGGGTTGGACACAGTCCCTTGTCCGACAAGGGGCTCACAGTCTCAATCCCCATTTTACAGATGAGGTAACGGAGGAACAGAGAAGTTAAGGGACTTGCCCAAGGTAACAAGCAGACAAGTGACAGAGCCAGGATTAAAACCCATGGCCTTCTGACTCCCAGGCCTGTGTTCTATTGACTGCGCCATGCTGCATCTCCTGTGAATTACATGTGCATTCACTACCCACAAAAAATTTACTGCCTACAGGGGGAGACAGACATTGATATAAATGAGTAAATTCCAGGTATGAAAATAAGAGCTGTGAGGCTGAGGGAGAGGGGACTTAAGGGAGCAAATCAGGGCAAGGAAAAAGGGAAAAGGAGAAAAGGAAATGAGGGCTTAGTCAGGGAAGGCCTCTTGGAGGAAATGTCCCTTCATTAAGGCTTTGAAGGGGGGCAGGGTCATTATCTGTTGGATATGAGGTGGGAGGGTGTTCCAGGCCAGAGGTAGGATGTGGACGAGAAGTCATCGGCACGATAGACGAGATTGAGGTACAAGGAAAAGGTTGGTGTAAAAGGAGTGATGTGTATGGGCTGGGCTTTAATCAAATGCCCAACACAGATTAAAGGAGTATTAAATTCCCAAAGGTCACAGATAGAAGTGTATAGATGACAAAGAAGGGAGAAGGAGTAGGAGAAATTAGGGCTTAGTCAAAGAAGACCTGTTGGAGAAGATGGGATTTTAATAAGGCTTTGAAGGTGGAGAGGGTGGTGGTCTGTGAGATATGAAGGGGAAAGATGTTCTAGGCCAGAGGCAAGATATGGGAGAGGGGTTGGCGGTGACATAGACAAGATCGAGGCACAAATTGTACAACTTGAATTCAGTCCAAGACTGAACTCCTTGTCTTCCCTCCCAAACCCTGCCCTCTCCCTGACTTTCCCATCACTGTTGACGGCACTACCATCCTTCCCGTCTCACAAGCCCGCAACCTTGGTGTCATCCTCAACTCCGCTCTCTCATTCACCCCTCACATCCAAGCCGTCACCAAAACCTGCCGGTCTCAGCTCCGCAACATTGCCAAGATCCGCCATTTCCTCTCCACCCATACCGCTACCCTGCTCATTCAAGCTCTCATCCTATCTCTTCTGGACTACTGCTTCAGCCTTCTCTCTGATCTCCCATCCTCGTGTCTCTCCCCACTTCAATCCATACTTCATACTGCTGCCCGGATTGTCTTTGTCCAGAAACGCTCTGGGCATATTACTCCCCTCCTCAAAAATCTCCAGTGGCTACCAATCAATCTGCGCATCAGGCAGAAACTCCTCACCCTCAGCTTCACGGCTCTCCATCACCTCGCCCCCTCCTACCTCACCTCCGTTCTCTCCTTCTGCAGCCCAGCCCGCACCCTCCACTCCTCTGCCGCTAATCTCCTCACCGTGCCTCATTCTCGCCTGTCCCGCCGTCGACCCTCGGCCCACGTTATCCCCCTGGCCTGGAATGCCCTCCTTCTGCCCATCCGCCAAGCTAGCTCTCTTCCTCCCTTCAAGGCCCTACTGAGAGATCACCTCCTCCAGGAGGCCTTCCCAGACTGAGCCCCCTCCTTCCTCTCCCCCTCCTTCCCCTCTCCATCCCCCCACCTTACCTCCTTCCCCTCCTCACAGCACCTGTATATATGTATATATGTTTGTACGTATTTATTACTCTATTTATTTATTTATTTTACTTGTACATATCTGTTCTATTTGTTTTATTTTGTTAATATGTTTGGTTTTGTTCTCTGTCTACCCCTTCTAGACTGTAAGCCCACTGTTTGGTAGGGACTGTCTCTATATGTTTCCAACTTGTACTTCCCAAGCGCTTAGTACAGTGCTCTGCACACAGTAAGTGCTCAATAAGTACGATTGATTGATTGATTGAGTCAATCAGTTCTATTTATTAAGTGCTTACTGTCTGCAGACCACTGTACTAAGCGCTTAGGAGAGGACATTACAACGGAGTTGTTAGATATGTTCCCTGTCTACCCCTATCTATCTTAATCTAGCACGAGGGTATTTTTTTAGCACAGTGCTTGGCACATAGTAAGCATTCAATAAATATGGCAGAAGACAAGGATTCTAATTTCGGCTCTGCCATTTGTATGCTGTGAGATTTTGGGCAAGGCACTTAACTTCTCTATACCACAGTTACCTCATCTGTCAAATAGGCATTAAGACTGTGAGCCCTTTCTGGGACACTGGACTGTGTCCATCCTGAGCAGCTTGTATTTGCCCTAGTGCTTAGAACAGAGCCTGGCACATAGGAAGGGCTTAATAAATATCATTAAAAATGAAAACACTCAATAAATATGATTAATTCAACATCTAGGTGCTGAAATCTTCGGAGTGCACATATCTCTGTCCTCCGATGGATCTACACTTAGTAGAGTGCTTTGCATACAGTAAGCACTCAATAAATAAAGCTTATCGATTGGTGGATAGAGTCAATGCTGATCTTCTGCTTTTGAACAGACTAGAGGCATTCCATTCTATATGAAAAATTTCCACCTCAGGACCCTCCCCAGTGCGGCCTTCATGTCCCGGTTCCTCAGGCTGTAAATCAGGGGGTTCAGTATGGGGAGCATCACGGTATAGAACACGGACATCAGCAGGTCGAACATCGAGGAAGAGTGTGAGGGTGGCTTGAGATAGCCAAACACGACTGTGGAGAGGAAGACAGTGAGGACGACAAGATTGGACAGGCAGGTGGAGAAGGCTTTGGCCGTCCCTCGGCATCCAGCACGGCCCAGAAAATGTGCATGTATGAGACGACGATGGAGACGAATGAACTGATGCCCAGAACCACGCTGAGGCCCAGAACGGCGATCTCATCATTGTAGCGTCTGGAACAGGAGAGCCGGATGAGGGAAGGGATGTCGCAGAAGAACTGAGGGATGGCATTGGTGTCACAAAAGAGGAAGGAGAAAGTCAGAGCCGTGTGGATGTTTCCGTTTAGCCCCCTGCTGAGCCACGAGGTAGCGGCCATCTTCCCACAAGCCCCTCGGTCCATTATGACCTAGTAGTGCAGGGGGTGGAAGATGGCGGCATAGCAGTCATAGGACATCCCCATGAGCAGGATCACTTCAACACTCCCAAGGATGATTACTAAGAAGACTCTAGAGATGCAACCAGGGACAGAGATTTCTCTGCAGTCGGTAAGAGATTTGTGGATGGATTTGGGGACGGTGACAGAGATGAGGCAGAGGTTAAGGACGGACAGGTTCCTGAGAAAGACGTACATGGGGATTTGGAGGCGGCAGGCGAAAGTGATGATGGCGACGAGGAAGAGATTCCCCTTCTGGGCTGCCAGGTAGACCAGGAGGAACAGCGTGGCCTGGACAAGCTGCAACGTCAGGATCTCCGAGAAACCCAACAGGAGGAATTCCCTCACTGCCGTTTAATTGGCCATTTATTCCTTGTGAGGAAATTGCGTCCTGTGGGGTGGATGGAGGTGAAAATATAAAGTTATCCATGCAGTGTTGTCTAGTGGATAGAGAATGGGCCTGGGAGTTAGAAGACCTGGGCTTTAATCCCGGTTCTGCCATGTGTCTGCTCTGTAACCTTGGGCAAGTCACTTCACTTCTCCGGGTCCCAGTTACGTCAACTGTAAAACGAGGATTAAATCCTACTCTTTCCTCCTTTGCATTTTCTCCCCTGCTCCCTTCTATCCACTGCGTGGCGTCTACAAATGAAAGGCATTCAATCCATACTATTGATTGATTGATGGATTGAGTATTGGAAAATGCTCTCCTGGCAGGGAAATATTTGAGAAAAATCCCAGCAACTTCAAATTTTCTCCAGAACGAGGAAAGTTGCAACTACAACTGAACCCAAGCTCCTCCAGTTTTCAGTTTCATGGCATACAACAACACTAATAATAATAATAATGGCATTTGTTAAGCTCTTACTATGTGCCAAGCACTGTTCTAGTGACTGGGGAAGATACAATTAATCAGGTTGTCCCACGTGGGGCTCACAGTCTTAATCCCCATTTTACAGATGAGGTAACTGAGGAACAGAGAAGTTGAGTGACTTGCCCAAAGTCACACAGCTGATAAGTGGCAGGAGGGGGTTTAGAAGCCACGACCTCTGACTCCCAATCCCACGCTCTTTCCATTAAGCCACTCTGCTTCTCACAATCAATCAATCAGTCAATTGATCAATGGTATTTATTGGCTATTTGCAGAGCACTATACTAAATGCTTGGGAGAGCACGATGCAGCAGAATTAGCAGACATGTTCCCTGCCCACAGTGACCATATTTATTGAATACAGAGCACTGTACTAAGCGCTTGGGAGAGTACACTATACAAATAAACAGATATATTCCCTACCCACAGCGAGATTACAGTCTGGAGGGAGAGAAAGACATTAATATAAATAAATAAAATTACAGATATGTACTTATGTGCTGTGGGGCTGGGACGGGAGCAATGAATAAAGGAAGCAAGTCAGGGCGATGCAGAACGGAGTGGAAGAAGAGGAATTGAGGGTTTATTCAGGGAACGGCACCGTGTGAAATACTCAGCGATGCCTGATCACATCGGGAAAGCTCAGGGGTGTCTGCAGATGACGAGATCTTGGACATCTGTAATTCATCGAACAATATATCTGTGATTTATTTATTTATATTGATGTCTTTCACCCCTTCTAGGCTGTGGGCTCCTTGTGCTCAGGGAATGTGTCTGTTGTATTATTATATTGTACTCTCCCAAGCGTTTAGGACATGCTCTGCACACAGTAAGTATTCAGTAAATGTGGTTGACTGGAGATGTTTTGTTCCGTGACTGCAAGTGGAAAACTTCTCTCCCTGCCAGTTCTCTGAAAATGCCTGCTGCAGGACAATAGGGGTGAGGGGCAGAGGAGCGGGGAAGGGGCGTGAGACTATCATCATCATCATCATCACCATCAATCGTATTTATTGAGTGCTTACTATGTGCAGAGCACTGTACTAAGCGCTTGGGAAGTACAAATTGGCAACATATAGAGACAGTCCCTACCCAACAGTGGGTTCACAGTCTAAAAGGGGGAGACAGAGAACAAACCAAACATATTAACAAAATAAAATAAATAGGATAGATATGTACAAGTAAAATAAATAAATAGAGTAATACATATGTACAACCATATACACATATATACAGGTGCTGTGGGGAAGGGAATGAGGTAGGATGGGGGGATGGAGAGAGGGAAGAGAGGGAGAGGAAGGAAAGGGCTCAGTCTGGGAAGGCCTCCTGGAGGAGGTGAGCTCTCAGTAGGGCCTTGAAGGGAGGAAGAGAGCTAGCTTGGCGGATGGGCAGAGGGAGAGCATTCCAGGCCAGGGGGATGACATGGGCCGGGGGTCGATGGCGGGACAGGAGAGAACGAGGTACGGTGAGGAGATTAGCAGCAGAGGAGCGGAGTGTGAGGGCTGGGCTATAGAAGGAGAGAAAGGAGGTGAGGTAGGAGGGGTCAAGGTGATAGAGAGCCTTGAAGCCCAGGGTGAGGAGTTTCTGCCTGATGCGCAGATTGATTGGTAGCCATTGGAGGTTTTTGAGGAGGGGAGTAATATGCCCAGAGCGTTTCCGGACAAAGATAATCTGGGCAGCAGTATGAAGTATGGATTGAAGTGGGGAGAGACACGAGGATGGGAGATCAGAGAGAAGGCTGGTGCAGTAGTCCAGATGGGATAGGATGAGAGCTTGAATGAGCAGGGTAGCCGTTTGGATGGAGAGGAAAGGGCGGATCTTGGCAATGTTGCGGAGCTGAGACCGGCAGGTTTTGGTGACGGCTTGGATGTGAGGGGTGAATGAGAGAGCGGAGTCGAGGATGACACCAAAGTTGCGGGCTTGTGAGACGGGAAGGATGGTAGTGCCGTCAACAGAGATGGGAAAGTCAGGGAGAGGACAAGGTCTGGGAGGGAAGACAAGGAGTTCAGTCTTCGACATGTTGAGCTTTAGGTGGCGGGCAGACATCCAGATGGAGATGTCCTGAAGGCAGGAGGAGATGCGAGCCTGGAGAGAGGGGGAGAGAGCAGGGGCAGAGATGTAGATCTGGGTGTCATCAGCGTAGAGATGATAGTTGAAGCCGTGGGAGAGAATGAGATCACGAAGGGAATGCGTGTAGATTGAGAACAGAAGGGGACCAAGCACTGAACCTTGGGGAACCCCCACAGTAAGAGGATGGGAGGGGGAGGAGGAGCCTGCAAAAGAGACTGAGAAAGAATGACCGGAGAGATAAGAGGAGAACCAGGAGAGGACGGAGTCTGTGAAGCCAAGGTCAGATAGCGTGTTGAGGAGAAGGGGGTGGTCCACAGTGTCAAAGGCAGCTGAGAGGTCGAGGAGGATTAGGACAGAGTATGAGCCGCTGGATTTGGCAAGCAGAAGGTCATTGGTGACCTTTGAGAGGGCAGTTTCCGTGGAATGAAGGGGACGGAAGCCAGACAGGAGGGGGTCGAGGAAAGAGTTGTTGTTGAGGAATTCTAGGCAGCACATGTAGACAACTCGTTCAAGGAGTTTGGAAAGGAATAGTAGGAGGGATATGGGACGATAACTAGAAGGTGAGGTGGGGTCAAGAGAGGGTTTTTTTAGGATGGGAGAGACATGGGCATGTTTGAAGGCAGAGGGGAAGGAACCAGTGGAGAGTGAGTGGTTGAAGATGGAAGTTAAGGAAGGGAGAAGGGATGGAGCGAGAGATTTCATGAGATGAGAGGGGATGGGGTCAGAAGCACAGGTGGCCGGAGTAGCACTTGAGAGGAGGGAGGGGAGTTCCTCTGAGGATACCGCTGGGAAGGATGGGAGAGTAGCAGAGAGTGTTGAGAGCCGGGGGGTTGGAGAAAGCGGGGAAGAGACTTTGGGGAGGTCGGACCTGATGGATTTAATTTTGTTAATGAAGTAGGAGGCCAGATCGTTGGGGGTGAGGGAAGGAGGAGGGGGAGGAACAGGGGGCCTGAGAAGGGAGTTGAATGTACGGAAGAGCTGGCGGGGGTGATGGGCATGGGTGTCAATAAGGGAGGAGAAATAATTTTGTCTGGCAGAAGAGAGGGCTGAGTTAAGGCAGGAAAGGATAAACTTGAAGTGAACGAGGTTGGCATGGTGTTTAGACTTTCGCCAGCAGCGTTCGGCAGCTCGAGCATAAGAGCGAAGGAGGCGAACAGTGGCAGTGATCCAGGGCTGTGGGTTAGTGGTGCGAGAGCGGCGAAGGGAAAGGGGAGCGAGTGAGTCTAGCTGAGTAGAAAGGGTAGAGTTGAGAGCAGTAATCTGATCATCAAGACTGGGTAGAGAGGAGAGGGCGGCGAGGTGGGGTGTGAGGCGCTCCGAAAGATGGGTGGGGTCCAGAGAGTGGAGATCTCTGTGAGGGAGTAATACGGATTTACAGGGGAAAGGAGTGTGAGTGAGGAGGCAGGTGAGAAGATTATGATCAGAGAGAGGGATTACAGAGTTGGTGAGGGTGGACACAGTGCAGCGGTCGGAGATGATGAGGTCGAGGGTATGACCAAGTTGGTGAGTGGGTGAGGTGGGGTGGAGGAAGAGGTTGGCAGCGTCAAGGAGAGATAGAAGGCGGGCGGCAGAGGAGTCGTTAGGGATATCCATGTGGATATTGAAGTCTCCGAGGATCAGAGTGGGCATGGAGAAGGAGAGAAGGAAGGTGAGGAAGGGGTCAAAGTCGTTAAAGAAGTTGGAAGTGGGGCCGGGAGGGCGGTAGATGACGGCTACAAGAATCTGGAGGGGGTGGTAGAGGCGAATAATGTGGGCTTCAAAGGAAGGGAAGGAAGGGGGAGGGGCAGGAGGGATAGTGCGAAAGCGACATTGGGGCTCAGTGCATTGCATTCACCACTGTGGCACACAGTAGCTGCTCAATTGCCCGTGATATATAACAGGAACTGTCTTCTCTGCTATATTATTGTTACTATTTATTATTATTATTAATAATAATGATTATTATTGTATTTGTTGGGCGATTACTATGTGCCTGGCACTGTACTAAATGCTAGGGTGGATACAAGCATATTAGGTTGAACACAGTCCCTGTCCCAAGTGGGGCTCACAGTCTCAATCCCCATATTCCAGATGAGGACACTGAGGCCCAGAGAAGTGAAGTGACTTGCCCAAGGTCACACAGCAAACAGATGGTGGAGCTGGGATTAAAACACATGACCCTCTGACTCTCAAGCCTGTGCCCTATTCCTTACACCATGCTGTTTCCAAGAAAGTGAGAACGTTCAGGGCAGGTAATACTCATCACTCCCACTTATATCAACACCTCTATACTCAGTGGCTTTCCACTACCTGAAATTTATTAGATTGTAAGCTCTTTGAGGACATGGATCATCTTCCCTAGCATGGTGTAGTTTAGAAAGCATGGGCCTGGGATGCAGAATGTCATGGGTTCTAATTACGACTCTGCCACTTGTCTGCTGTATGGCCTTGGGTAAATTACTTCACTCCTCTGTGCCTCAGTTCCCTCACCTGTAAAATGGAGATTAAGGCTGTAAACCCCATGCAGGACAGAGACTGTGATCGACTAGATTTGCTTGTATCCACCCCGGCGTTTAATACAGTGCCCAGCACATAGTAAGAGCTTAACAAATGCACCATTATCATTATTATTATTACTAACTCGACTGTTCTCTTCCAGGTACTTAGTACTTAAACATAGTAAGTATTCAATAAATGCTATTGATTGTTTGACTACTAATTATCGAATATTCTCCCAAACTGATTACTTTGTATCTACCCAAGCACTGAAAACAGCGCTTGGCACGTAGTAAGCGCTTAACAAATGCCATAATAATTATTATTATTATTACATCTACATCTTTGTGATGTCAAGCATGCACCTCTCACCAGAAGGCTGAATCATCATCATCATCATCAATCTTATTTATTGAGCGCTTACTGTGTGCAGAGCACTGTACTAAGCGCTTGGGAAGTACAAATTGGCAACATATAGAGACAGTCCCTGCCCAACAGTGGGCTCACAGTCTAAAAGGGGGAGACAGAGAACAAAACCAAACATATTAACAAAATAAAATAAATAGAATAGATATGTACAAGTAAAATAAATAAATAAATAAATAAATAGAGTAATAAATATGTACAAACATATGTACATATATACAGGTGCTGTGGGGAAGGGAATGAGGTAAGATGGGGGGATGGAGAAGGGGACGAGGGGGAGAGGAGGGAAGGGGCTCAGTCTGGGAAGGCTTCCTGGAGGAGGTGAGCTCTCAGTAGGGCCTTGAAGGGAGGAAGAGGGCTAGCTTGGCGGATGGGCAGAGGGAGAGCATTCCAGGCCCGGGGGATGACATGGGCCGGGGGTCGATGGCGGGACAGGCGAGAACGAGGTACGGTGAGGAGATTAGCAGCAGAGGAGCGGAGTGTGAGGGCTGGGCTATAGAAGGAGAGAAAGGAGGTGAGGTAGGAGGGGTCAAGGTGATAGAGAGCCTTGAAGCCCAGGGTGAGGAGTTTCTGCCTGATGCACAGATTGATTGGTAGCCACTGGAGATTTTTGAGGAGGAGAGTAATATGCCCAGAGCGTTTCTGGACAAAGATAATCCGGGCAGCAGTATGAAGTATGGATTGAAGTGGGGAGAGACACGAGGATGGGAGATCAGAGAGAAGGCTGATGCTGTAGTCCAGACGAGATAGGATGAGAGCTTGAATGAGCAGGGTAGCGGTATGGGTGGAGAGGAAATGGCGGATCTTGGCAATGTTGCGGAGCTGAGACCGGCAGGTTTTGGTGATGGCTTGGATGTGAGGGGTGAATGAGAGAGCGGAAAGGGGATGACACCAAGGTTGCGGGCTTGTGAGACGGGAAGGATGGTAGTGCCGTCAACAGAGGTGGGAAAGTCAGGGAGAGGGCAAGGTTTGGAAGGGAAGACAAGGAGTTCAGTCTTCGACATGTTGAGCTTTAGGTGGCGGGCAGACATCCAGATGGAGACGTCCTGAAGGCAGGAGGAGATGCGAGCCTGGAGAGAGGGGGAGAGAGCAGGTGCAGAGATGTAGATCTGGGTGTCATCAGCGTAGAGATGATAGTTGAAGCCGTGGGAGCGAATGAGGTCACCAAGGGAGCGCGTGTAGATCGAGAACAGAAGGGGATCAAGCACTGAACCTTGGGGAACCCCCAGAGTAAGAGGATGGGAGGGGGAGGAGGAGCTGAATGCTTGGAGGTGGTTGCTGTATAAAGCGTGGGTTAATAAGACCAAAAGCTATTTTGAAGGAATAAATGGTTTTTCCCTCGCCATCTGGGTTCCCCATTTTTATATCCTCTCTCTCTTCTACTCCACCTCCCTTAGGGTTGATCTGTCCTTCATTCACTCACTCGTATTTGTTGAGCGCTTACCTTGTGCAGAGCACTGTACTAAGCACTTGGGAGAGTGGAATATAATAATAAACAGACACATTTCCCTGCCCACATGAGCTTACTGTCATGTGTGCTGTTTCTAACCTAAAAAAGGCCCTGTCTTTGAAACGGAAATAGAACCATGAAGATGGTGTAGTGGATAGAGCACGGATTTGGGAGTCAGAAGGTCATGGGTTCTTATCCCGGCTCCCCCACTTCTCTGCTCTGTGACCTTGGTCAAGTCACTTCATTTCTCTGGGCCTCATTTCCCTCATCTGTAAAATGGGGAGTGGGACTGTGACCCCCAGGTAGGACGCCGTCGACCCCCAGCCCACATCCTCCCCCTGGCCTGGAATGCCCTCCCTCCGCACATCAGCCAAGCCAGCTCTCTTCCTCCCTTCAAAACCCTACTGAGAGCTCACCTCCTCGAGGAGGCCTTCCCAGACTGAACCCTCTTCTTCCTCTCCCCCTCCTCCCCTTCCCTATCCCTCCCGCCTTACCTCCTTCCCCTCCCCAAAGCACCTGCATATATGTATATATGTTTGTACATATTTATTACTCTATTTATTTATTTTACTTGTACAAATTTATTCTATTTATTTTATGTTGTTAATATGTTTTGTTTTGTTGTCTGTCTCCCCATTCTGGACTGTGAGCCCGCTGTTGGGTAGTGTCCGTTATTATATGTTGCCAACTTGTACTTCCCAAGCGCTTACTACAGTGCTCTGCACACAGTAAGCGCTCAATAAATGCGATTGATTGATTGATTGAT
Organism: Tachyglossus aculeatus; assembly: GCF_015852505.1. Lineage (NCBI taxonomy): Eukaryota > Metazoa > Chordata > Mammalia > Monotremata > Tachyglossidae > Tachyglossus > Tachyglossus aculeatus. The sequence continues at coordinate 67,764 of NW_024044909.1, forward strand.
TGATAGTACAGTGCTCTGCACACTAAGCGCTCAATAAATACGATTGAATGAATGAATGAATGAACTGTTTAGGAGTGCTCAATAAATAATAATAATTGTTAGACTGTGAGCTCCTTAAGGGCGGGTATCATGTCTACTAACTCTACTGTACACTCCCAAGAACTAATTCAGAGCCCTGCATACAGTAAGTACACAGTCAATTCTATAGGCTGACTGGTTAGTTTATGGATCTATTACTCTGATTATGGGTGATCTTGGAAAGTTTCTTGCTTCATTAATAATAATAATGATAATGCTGGTATTTGTTAAGCGCTTACTATGTGCCAAGCACTGTTCTAAGCGCTGGGGTAGATATAAGGTAACCAGGTTGTCCCACGTGGGCCTCACAGTCTTAATCCCCATTTTACAGAAGAGGTAACTGAGGCCCAGAGAAGTTAAGTGGCTTGCCCAAGATCACACAGCTGACAAGTGGCGGAGGGGGGATTAGAACCCACGATCTCTGACTCCCAAGCCCGTGCTCTTTCCACTAAGCCACGCTGAGAGCAGGGCTGAGATCACTGCTCTCACCCTCAAAGTATGGAAACTGAAGTATTGGAGGCGAACTTGCACAAACACTTGGTAGGTGCTTAATCAATCAATACTATTGACTGGAAAATCTGGACATTCAATGATTTATTCAATAGTATTTATTGAGCGCTTACTGTGTGCAGAGCATTGCACTAAGCGTTTGTGGCGGCCAGGAGGAAGAACTCGGTGTTATCCAGCAGGATAAAGAAGAACGCTGTGTTACACAACTATTGTAAGAAATGGTCCTGTCCCCAGTGATGTTTGCAGCTAGGAATCTGGGAATGCAGGAGGACATGAAGATCTCCAGGAAGGAGAAAATGTGCAGGAAGAAGTATATGGGAGGGCAGAGACAGGAGTCAAGAAGAGAGAGGGTGACGATGGTCAGGTTTCTGGTGAAGTTCAGAACATAGGTAAAGAAGAGAAAAGGGGCCGATGAGAATACATTGCTGAGGGTCATGATCTGCTCTAAAATCATTCATTCATTCATTCATTTAACCAATTCAATCAATCAATTGAGCACTTACCTTGTGCAGAGCACTGTACTAAGCGCTTGGGAAGTACAAGTTGGCAACATGTAGAGACGGCCTCTACCCAACAACGGGCTCACAGTCTAGAAGGGGGAGACAGACAACAAAACAAACATGTAAACAGGTGTCAAAACCATCAGAACAAATATAATTAAAGCTATATGCACATCATTAACAAAATAAATAGAATAGTAAGTATGTACAAGTAAAATAAATAAAACAATAAATCTGTACAAATATATACACGAGGGTTGTTGGGCAGGGAAGAAGGTAGGGCGGGGGGATGGGAAGGAGGAGAAGAAAAAGGGGGCTCTGTCTGCGAAGGCCTCCTGGAGCAGGTGAACTCTCAGTAGGGCTTTGAAGGGAGGAAGAGAGCTAGCTTGGCGGATGTGTGGAGGGAGGCCATTCCAGGCCAGGGGAAGGACGTGGGCTGGGGGTCGATGGTGGGACAGGTGAGAACAAGGCACAGTGAGGAAGTTAGCAGCAGAGGAGCAGAGGGTGTGGGCTGGGCTGTAGAAGGAGAGAAGGGAGGTGAGGTAGGAGGGGGCGAGGTGATGGAGAGCCTTGAGGCCGAGAGTGAAGAGGTTTTGCTTGATTCATAGATCAAGGAAGAACTATGGCTTCTCATGACTATTTCCCAACTTCTACCAGAGTTGCAAAACGAAATTCAAAAAAAGTCTGCCTCAACCAAGAAAACAACCCAAGAACTTTGCAGAGACTGTGACCGACCCGATTTGCTTGTATCCAGAAGAAGCAGAGATATCTCTGAAGGTAATGAAAATGTTTGATAAGCCCTCTTTTCAGGACAAATGTCTACTGAAATACAACACCTCCCCCTGCTCCTCTGGAAGATGGGCCAAACAACCCACTAACCAATCAATCAAGTTATTGAGCACCTACAATGTGTAGAGCGCTGTGCTTGGAAAGAGTTAATAAAATGAGCAGATATGATCCCTGCCCTTAAGGAGCTTAGTGTGGGAGAACAAGAATTGTCATCCATTCGACAGGAGGAAGAAGGAAAGGGGATTTGTACATGAGTTACAATTTATAGAGTGTGTGAGATATGAATAGAGAAACAGCATAGCTCAGTGGAAGGTCATAGGTTCTAGTCCCGGCTCTGCCACCTATCTTCTCTGTGACCTTGGGCATGTCACTCAGCTTCTCTGTGCCTCAATTACCTCATCTGTAAAATGGAGAGCGAGGCTGTGAGCCCCATGTGAACAGGGACTATGTCCAACCCAATTCGCGTCTATCCATCCCAGTGCTTAGTACACTGCCTGGCATCTAGGAAGTGCTTAACAAATACCGTAATCATTATTATTATTATTATTATTATTATTATTATTATTATTATTATTACCGATAGTGAGTACCCAAATGCTTAAGTGGGATAGAAGTGCTGAAATGGCAGTCATGGGGGATCTAAAGTGGGGATATCAGTGATCAAACAGGAAAGACTTCCTGGAGGAGATGTGATTTCAACAGCGTTTGGATGATGGGGAGGGTATTGGTGTGCCAGATGTGGAAAGGGAGAGTTCCAGGTAGAAGGAAGGGTGTTGGCAGCGGGAGAGATGAGGACAAAGGTGAGAGCTGTAAAAATCACAGTTTTTTTCCTACAAGGAACAGGGATATGCAGATGGTTAAACACAGGATTCTGAACTGTGGTTTCTCAGTAGATGCATGCTGTATTCTCTCAGGAGAGCCTTATCCAGACAAACGAATCCCCCAGGGCCTGAAGCTCCCCAGCCTGAGTTTACAACAGAAAATACGAATTAGGATTGGTGGAAGCTCTTGTTCTCTGGGTAGCTGTTGGGCTCACTCAAGTATAGCTCTAGTATCCAATTTCCGAGGAGCCTCGTCGTCACCCCACCCCCAAAGAGACTTGTGTTCCACCCGAACTAATCATTCCCTTAGTTCGTCATTAGTCACTTCTCAAAGTTTATGTCTCAGGAGAGGACTCGATTTGCCTATCTCTGACACAACAATTTAATGATGAACTGCTCCCGAGGGGGTTTGATCACTCCAGAGGGATTTCTTTCGAGAAGCAGCAAGGCCCAGATCAAAGAGTGTGAGATTCAGGGTCAGAGAACCTGGGTTTTAATCCTTTGTCTGCTAGCTGACCTTGGACAAGTCACTTAACGTTTTTGTGCCTTAGTCCTTCGTCTGCAAAATGGGTATTCTATACCTGTTCCTTCCCCCTATTTAGACTGTGAGCCCCATACCCTGATTACCTTGTGTCTACCCCTGCACTTAGTACAGTACTTGGCACACAGTAATGGCTTACCAACAACAATAATAATGATGATGATGGTATTCGTTAAGCACTTACTATGTGGCAGGCACTGTACTAAGCGCTGGAGTGGATACAAGCAAATCGAGTCGGACACAGTCCCTGTCCCACGTGGGGCTCACCTTCTCAACCCGCCATTTTACAAATGAGGTAACTGAGGACCAGAGACGTAAAGTGACTTGCCCAAGGAAACACAGCAAGCAAGTGGTGTATGGAGGATTCGAACCCATGTCCTTCTGACTCCCAGGCCCGTGCTCTATCCACTATGTGATGCTGCTTCTCAATACCAACTACCTAATAATTAAATACCAAATACCAAATACCACTATTGTTATTATTATTATTATTGTTGTTATTAATAATATTTCACTGTCAGAGAGTTGTAAAGAATCTGGTGCCAGATCACTCAGAACTCTTTTACATCCAATCTCCTCTCAAGGTAGCAGCAATTTGCAATGAGTCAATCAATAGAAAGTACTGAACACTAAATGTGTGTGTACAGAGAGCTGTAGTGAGCACTTGGGAGAGTACAATACAGGTAGAAGACATGGCCCCAGGCTCAAATGGATTACAGTCTATCAAAGTATTGAATGAGCACTTATTGTGTTTGGAACACTCTACTGAATGCTTGGGAGAATATAATAGAAAAAACCCACAATCCTTGCCCACAAAGAGGTTGCTGTCTAGCAGGGGAGATAGGCACGAAAGTAATTTATAAACGAAGAAAGTGGTCTTATAGTAGAGTAGGTAATATGGTATGCACTAAAGTGTAACGAGAAGAGGTGAGTGCAAAAAGGCTGAAAAATAGAGTCGGGATGATGTGACCTAGGAAAAAGAAAATTAATTGGGATAGGCATCCTGGAATTTAAATAATAATAATAGTAGTATTTGTTAAGCACTTACTCTGCACCAGGCACTGTACCAAACACAGGGGTGGATGCAAGCAAATCAGGTTGGACACAGCCCCTGTCCCATGTGGGGCTTACAGTCTTAATCCCCATTTTACAAATGAGGTAACTGAGGCATAGAGAAGTGAAGTGACTAGCCCAAGATCCAAGAGCAGACAGGTGGCAGAGCTGGGATTAGAACGCAGCTCTTTCTGACTCCCATGTCCATGCTCTATCCACAAGGCAATACTGTTTTCTCTCAAAGGTGGAATACGGAGAGAACTGTGGACCGGTGGATTTAAAGTGGAAAGGGGTTCCAGGCAGAAGGAAGGTTCATGGGACAGAGACGGGAGACAAGAGATTTGGGAACATATCACATGAGAAGGTGTGCTTGTGAGGGAAAGGAGAGTGCGAGCTGAAGTGTTGTAGGAGAACGGAGTGGATATATAATAATAATGAAAATAATAATAACAATGTCATTCATTAAGTACTTATATGTCAAGTACTATTTTAAGCACTAGGTTGCAGGAAAATGAATCAGATCGGACACGGTAGCTGTCCCACATAGGGTTCACAGCCTAAGTATTGAACTCCTATTTTTCAGATGAAGAAACTGAAGCACAGAAAAGTTAAGTGGCTTGTCCAAGGTCTCACAGCAACAAGTGGCAGAGCTGGGTTTAGAACCCAGGTTCTTTGACTCCTTGCACATTCTCTTTCCACTAGACCAAGCTCTGACAAGGCGTGTGTGTGTGTGTGTGTGTGTGTGTGTGTGCGTGTGTGCGTGTGTGTGTGTGTGCCCCTATGTATGTGTATGTATGAGGAGCAAAGACCATGTTAATTTGGCAACTGAAGTGTTAATAGCACTACTTTGATGAAAATGGTATTTTTTAAGTTTTTTCTAAGTACCAGGCATTGTACTAAACACTGGGATAGGTACAAGATAATCAGGCTGGACATAGCACAGGTCCCACATGGAGCTCACAGTCTTATTCCCCATTTTACAGAAGAGGTAACTGAGGTCCAGAGAAGTGAAGTGACTTGCCAAAGGTTTTACAGGAGACAAGTGGTTTAGCCGGGATTAGAACCCAGGTCTTTCTGACTCCCAGTCCGGTGCCCTATACACCGGGCCATACTGTTTCTCATCAGTGCTACTGCTATTACTACTACTACTATTATTAATAATAATATGATAATAATAATAATGGTATTTGTTAAGCACCAACTATGTGTGAAGCACTGTTCTAAGTGCTAGGGGGATACAAGGTGATTAGGTTGTCCCACGTGGGGCTCACAATCTTAATCCCCATTTTCCAGGTGAGGTACCTGAGGCACAGAGAAGTTAAGTGACTTGCCCAAAGTCACACAGCAGACAAGTGATGGAGCTGGGATTAGAACCCATGACCTCTGACTCCCAAGCCCGGGCTCTTTCCAATGAGCCACGCTGTACTATTACTCTTCCTCTACTGTTGCTTCTACTAGTACTAGATAGCTATTATTATCACTACTACTAATAGTATAGTTACTAGTATTACTAGTAATACTAGTAACTCTTCTATTAATAGTAATTATAATAGTAGTAGTCTAGTCACCTGTTGGCAAGCCTACAATGGCAAGGTACCATTGCCTGCAGTGAATGCCAGTTGGTGGGGCAGCTCAGAGTCCAGTTACTGAGGCCTGGGAGAAAGAGTAAGGCCACCTGAGAGAAGAAAGGGACAGTGGACCCGCTGCTTCAGCTAGCATATGAATTCCTGGGGTAGGGAGTAAAGGGGAAGCTAGCCAGGAAAATCGAAAGTAACAGTAGAAATTAGTAGAGTTCAGACCTGAAAAAGCTATACAGAATGTATCAGGTACCCAAAAAAACCTGTAGGCAAAGAGAAGGGCGTGGACTTCCTATATTAACACTTCCAGGCATAAGAGCTAATGAAGACCCACATCATTATTATTAGTAGAAGTAATAATAATACTTATGATAGTATTTGTTAAGTGTTTACTATGTTCCAGGCACTATACTAAGCACTGCGGTGAGAAGCAGCATGGTGTAGTGGATAGGGCATGGGTCTGGGAATCAATAGGTCATGGGTTCTAACTCCAGCTCTGCCATTTGTCTGCTGTGTGAAGTCACTTTACTTCTCTGGGCCTTAGTTACCTCATCAGACTGTGAACCCGTCTTCTAGATCGTGAGGCCGTTGTTGGGTAGGGACCGTCTCTATATGTCGCTGATTTGTACTTCCCAAGTGCTTAATGCAGTGATGTGCACACAGTAATCGATCAATAAATACGATTGAATGAATTAACGAATCTGTAAAATGGGGATTGAGACCGTGAGCCCCATGTCGGGTGGGGATAGTGTCCAAACCGATATGCTTGGCTCCACTCCAGCACCTCACTTTAACCCTCCCACTCCTGATCCCGCTCACTACCCTTCCTACCCTCTCTAAGACTACTCTCCTTCTGTCAACTGCCATCCCCCTCACTTTTCCCCACCGTCCTACACACAGCTCCATTTACTGTCCTGCCCAGCCCCTCTGCCCCTCCTACATCCATTAATTATCGTTATTGTTATTATTATTATTATTATTATTATTATCATTATGGTCCTTGTTAAGCGTTTACTATGTGCCAAGCAGTGTTCTAAGCGCTGGGATAGATACAAGTGAATCTGGTTAAACACAGTCCCTATCTCAATAAGGGTTCACACTCTTAATCCCCATTTTACAGATGAGTTAATTTAGGCACAGAGAAGTGAAGTGACTAGTCCAAGGTCACATAGCATTAACTTCTTCGTTGCCGTGAGAATTTGGGTGTGTTTAAGGACTACCAAGTCCAGGTAGGTACAGACTTCCAGCTCTCCGGGTTATTTACATCTGACTTTCAAAGTCAAGGCTGGAGTTAGACATGCACATCCAATCAGCTGTCGGGAGACCGTGGTTTACTGGCAAGAGCACGGGCTTGGAAGTCAGAGGACGTGGGTTATAATCCCAGTTTCTCCACTGGTATTCTGTATGGCCTTGGGCAAGCCACTTCACATCTCTGTGCCTCAGTTACCTCATGTGTAAAATGGGGTTGAAGAGTGTGAGCCCCACGTGGAACCACCTGATTACCTCGTAACTGCCCAAGCTCTTAGAACAGTGCTTGACACATAGTAAGCACTTAACAAATACTATTATATTCTCCATATTATTATTATGATCCTGTTGCATAGAATCCTTCCCTGACTCACAATCCCACAGTCCTGACAACCTAGCCATTTGCTTTCTCACTTAGGTATTCAATTCTCACCCTCACTGTATATCTTCAACTCCACATAGGATGCACTGCTACATGTAGGGCATAGCTCCTCCAAGAGGCCTTCCCCTGCTAAGTCCTCATTTCCTCTTCTGCCCCCACTTTCTGCGTCACCCTGATTTGCTACCTTTTTCATCCGCCCAGTCCCAGAACACATATATATATATATATCTGTAGTATATTTATTGATATTAATGTCTGTCTCCCCGTCTAGACTGTAATTTCGCTTTGGGAAGGAATTTGTCTGTTATATTCTCCCAAGTGCTTAGTACAATACTCAGGACACAGTAAGTGTCGAGAAGCAGCGTGGCTCAGTGGAAAGAGCACGGGATTTGGAGTCAAAGGTCATGGGTTCAAATCCCGGCTCTGCCAATTTTCAGTTGTGTGACTTTGGGCAAGTCACTTAACTTCCCTGGGCCTCAGTCACCTCATCTGTAAAATGGGGATTAAGACTGTGAGCCCCTCGTGGGACAACCTGATCACCTTGTATCCCCCCGGCGCTTAGAACAGTGCTTTACACATAGTAAGCACTTAACAAATCCCATTATTATTATTAGTATGCATACAGTTCATTGATCAATTCATTCAATCATATTCAATTATAATCCTCTCGAATGAGCCCCCATATCAGTTCCACCCTTCTCCAGAACTGCCATCCACAGGATTCCATCCTCAACCACCTCAGAGACAATTCTGCCAAGAGCCCCTGGTCTCTCCTTTCCACTAGCCTTTTTTATTTGACTGACCCATAGACAATTCAACCTTCTGTTCTGGGTATCATCCGCCTATTTTATGGTTACTATTGCATGTTAATTGTTAACTGCTATCTGTGATGTTATCATTTGCTTATTTTATTGTTGTCATTGCATGTTAATTGTTAACTGTTCTTTGTGCTGTCATTTACCTCACTGACCACACCATGAATTATCAATTCCCCTGTTCCCATCTTCCCTTCCCAGTCCTCGCCTTCCCCTTCCCCCTCCCACCCAGCTCTTTCCGTCCCTTCCCCCCCCCCAAGAATCCCTCTATACCAGGGCCAACCCTCAACCCCTTCTTTCCAAGCTTTCTAGCCTCCCCTCCTCCCTGTTCTGCCTCATCGCAGTTCTCCTTTCTCATCGCCACCCCTCTTCCCCCTCTCCCCGCCCAGGCCCCCTAAAACTCATTCCCATCCAAAGCCTCCCCACCCCTCGCACCCTTCCCTCTCCCTGCTCTCCATCCACAGCTGCTACCAAGTGTGGCCTATGAAACTCCTGCTCCATTATGGGTAAGCTCCCTTTCATCCTTAACCTGTCCCTTTCCCGCTCTCTCCTCCTCCTCGCCCTAACTGAAACGTGACTTTCCCCGAATGACACGGTCTCTTCTGCTGCTCTCTCCAGCGGAGGCTTCTTCTTCTTCTTCGCCCCCAGACGCACCGTGAAAGGAGGAGGTATCGGCTTTCTTCTCGCACCCCAATGTCTCCTTCGCACTATCCCTTCTCTCCCTTCCCTTTCCTTCCCCTCCTTTAAATCCCATATTATTCACCTCTACCACCCCCTCCAGATTCTTGGAGCCATCATCTACCGCCCCCGTGGCATCACCTACAACTTTTTTAACCATTTTAACCCCTTTCTCACCTTCCTTCTCTACTTTCCCATGCCAACTCTGATCCTCGGAGACTTCAACATCCACAAAGTTGTCCCTGGTGACTCCTCTGCCCGCCGCCTTCTATCTCTTCTTGACACTGCCAACCTCCTGCTGCACCCCCACCTCGCCCACTCACCAATTCGATCACACCCTCAACCTCATCCTCTCCTACCGGTGTACTATCTCCACGCTCACCAACTCTGACATCCCTCTCTCTGATCATAACCTTCTTACATGCCTCCTCACTCACTCTCCTCCCCCCTGTAAATCTATATTACTCCCCCTCAAAGAATTCCTCTCTCTCGACTCCATCCAGCTCTCTCAGCGCGTCACACCCCACCTGGCCTCCCTATCCTCTCCACCCACTCTTGATGACCAGATTACTGCTCTCTCTACTAAACTCAACTGGCTCTCACCCTTTTCCCTTCGTGCTCTCGCACCACTTACCCAAAGCTTTGGATCACTGTCACTGTCCGCCTCCTTCACCCTTATGCTCGAACGTCTGAACGCTGCTGGCGAAAGTCTAAACACCAAGCCAACCCTGTTCACTGTAACTTTATCCTTTCTTGCCTTAACCCTGCCCTCTCCTCTGCTAGGCAAAACTATTTTTCTTCCCTTATTGACACCCATGCCCATTACCCCTGTCAGCTGTTCTGGACATTTCACTCCCTCTTCAGAATCCCTGTTCATTCCCCTCCTCCATCCCTCACCCCCAACGATCTGGCCACCTACTTCATTAGGAAAATTAACACCATCGGGTCTCAGTGCCCTAATGCCACCCCTCCCCCTTTTCCATCCTCCCCACTCTCGACTCTCTTCTCTACTTTTCCATCTTTACCAGCAGCATCTTCAGGGGAGATCTCCTCCCTCCTCTCAAGTACCCCCTCCACCGCTTCGGACCCCATTCCCTCTCAAGTTATAAAAACCCTCACCCCTTCCCTCCTCGCCTCATTATCTTCCATCCTCAACTGCTCACTCTCGAATGGCATCTTCCCCTCTACCTTCAAACATGCTAACGTCTCCCCCATCCTAAAAAACTCTCTTGACCCTACTGTCCCTTACAGCTATCACCCTATAGACCTCCTACCCTTCATTTCCACACTCCTAGAGAGAGTCGTCTACACTCTGTGCCTCGAATTCCTCAAATCCAACTCTCTCCTGGACCTCCTGTAATCTGGCTTTGCACCCATCCATTCTACCGAAACTGCCCTCTCAAAGATCTGTCTCCTCCTTCTAGACTGTGAGCCCGTTGTGTGGTAAGGATTCCCTCTATCTGTTGCCGAATTGTACTTTCCAAGCGCTTAGCACAGTGCTCTGCAAAAAGTAAGCGATAAATAAATACGATTGAATGAATGAAATGAATGAATGAATGTTAGGCATATCTTCTCCAAGAAGCCTTCCTAGGTTAAGCACTCATGTCCTTTTCTCCCACCCCTTTCTGTGTCACACTGATTTGCTCCCTTTTTCACGTGTCCGGTCCTGGAACACATCAATCAATCAATCAATCGTATTTATTGAGCGCTTACTGTGTGCAGAGCACTGTACTAAGCGCTTGGGAAGTACAAGTTGGCAACATATGGAGACAGTCCCTGCCCAACAGTGGGCTCACAGTCTAGAATACACACATATGTACATATCTGTAATAGATTGATTTATATTAATGTTTGTCTCCCTGTATAGACTAATTTCGCTTTGGAAGGGAATGTGTCTGTTATATTATACTCTCCCAAGTGCTAACTACAATACTCAGAACACAGTAAGTGTTCAATATATACAGTTCATTGATTGAACAATTCATTCAATCATATTTATTGAGCACTTATTGTGAGCAGAGCACTACTATGTGCTTAACACAATTTATCCTGCCTGGAGGGATGAGAGAAAAAAAAAAAGATCAAGCACAGAAGAGCACCCTGAATGATGGGGGTAATAATAGCATTTGTTAAGAGTTTACTATATGCCATGAACTGTACTAAGTCCTGGGGTAGAACCAAGATAATGGAGTTGGACTCAATCCCTGTCCCAATTACAGTCTAAGTAGGAGGGAGTAAGATTTAATCCCCATTTTACAGATGGAGTAACTGAAGCTCAGAAAAGTTAAGTGCCTTGCCCAAGGTCACACACTGGACTCGTGGCTGAGCAGGCATTAAAACCCAGGTCCTCTGACTCCCAGGCCCATGCTCTTTCTATTAGGAAACACTGCTTCTCCAGATGGGTGAGCCTTGCTCGGAGCCAATTCAAGGAGAGAGAAGCCAAAAGATCAAAGCATCATTAGGAACTTTCTATCCTGGGTGAAAGGACTCCCACCTAGGACCCTCCTCAGGTCGGCCTTCACGTCCTGGTTCGTCAGACTATAGTTAAGGGGGTTCAGGGCTGGGGGCACCACCGTAGAGAACACGGACACCACTAGGTCCAGAGCTGAGGAGTCTGAGGGTGGATTTAAGGTACCATAGGTAGACGTGGTGAGAAACAGGGTCGTGATGGTAAGGTGAGGCAAGTAGGTAGAGAAGGCTTTGGCCCGACCCTCGAAGGCCAGCATCCTCAGCACGGCCTGGAAGATGTGCACGTATAAGACCAATATGGAGACGAAGCAGAAGACGCCCCAAAGGGTCCCAGCGACTACAATCACATTGATGACGATATGCGTTTCAAAGCAGGAGAGTCGGACCATGGCAGCGACATCACAGAAGAACTGCGGAATCAGGAAGGACCCGCAGAAGTGTGGGAAGAATGTCCCAGAGGATGACTTCACTGCAAACAGCCCCCCATGGAGCCAAGAGGCGGTGGCCATCTTCTCATAAGCACCTTGGTCCATGAGGACCTCGTAGCGCAGGGGGAGGCAGGTGGCGGTGTAGCGGTCGTAGGACATCGCTGCGAGGAGGAATACCTCTGAACCACCAAACAGAACCACCCAGAAGACATGGGTGGCACAGCTCAGGAAGGAAATAGATCTATGGTCAGTCAGGGAGTTGTAGATGGATTTGGGACGGTGACGGAGATGAAGCAGAATTCAAGGATAGGCAGGTTCCTGAGGAAGAAGTACATGGCTCATGGCTTAGAGAAGCAGCGTGGCTCAGTGGAAAGAGCCGGGCTTTGGAGTCAGAGGTCATGGGTTCGAATCCCGGATCTGCCACATGTCTGTTGTGTGACATTGGGCAAGTCACTTAACTTCTCTGAGCCTCAGTTACCTCATCTGTAAAATGGGGATTAAGACTGTGAGCCCCACGTGGGACAACTTGATCACCTTGTATGCCCCCATCGCTTAGAACAGTGCTTTGCACATAGTAAGCGCTTAACAAATACCATTATCATTATTATTATTATTATGGGAGTGTGGAGGCGCCTGTCGAGGACGGTGACGGCGAAGATGAGGAGAATCCCTGTCAGGACCACCAAGTAGACCAGGAAGAACAGCGCGCCATGGACCAGTTGCAGCTACCGGACATTGGAGAATCCCAGCAGCAGGAATTCTTTCACCTTGGTGACACTGCCCATTTTCGGGGGATTGCTGAGATCACCTGTGGTGAAAAGGAGGTGGAATCTCAGCCCCACAGCATTTATGTCCATAGTCATAGTTTATATTAATGTCTGTCTACCCCATTAGACTGACTGCTCACTATATGCAGAGCACTGTATTGAGCGCTTCGGAGAGAATAATGCAGCAGGGTTGGTAGGCACAATCTCTGCCCACAGCGAATCTACAGTCTAGAGGAATTAGTCTGTCAGTCAATGGTATTTATTGAGTGCTTACTGTGCGAGAAACACTGTACTAAGCACTTGGGAGAATACAACAGAGTTGATAGATACAATTCCTGCCCACAATGAGTTTACAGTCTAGAGGGGGAGACAAGCATTAATATAAATAAATACATTACAGGTAAGGACATAAGTCCTGTGGGACTAAGGATGGAGTGGCTATGAAATGCCCAAAGGATTGAGAACCCAGTGCCCACCAATAATGCTACTTACTATGCACATACCTCTATACTAAGCACTTGGGAGAGTACAATAGATTTCGTAGACATGATTCTTACTCTCAAGGAGCTGACAGTCGAGTGGGGAAGGCAGACACAAAAATATATTGCAGATAAAACATATTGGAGAAGCAGCATGTTGTAGTGGATAGATCACGGGCTTGGGAGTCAGAAGCTCATAGGTTCTAATCCCGCCTCTGCCACTTGTCTGCTGTGGGGCCTTGGGCAAGCCACTTTATTTCTCCGTGCCTCAGTTCCGTCATTGATAAAATGGGGATGAAAATAGGTTCAATGTGAGACTGGGCTGTGTCTAACCTCATTTGCTTGTGTTCACTCCTGCAGTTAGTACAGTGCCTGGCACACAGTAAGCATGCAACAAATACAACAATTACTATTATTATTATTATTATTATTATTATTATTATTATCATTATTATTATTATTATTATTATTATTATTATTATAGGAGGAAGAAGGAAATTGACTACATAAGAGCGGGGTTTGAAAAAAGAAGGATGTGTGCTACGGCATGTTCTGAGTAAATACGTATATGATTGGCATAACGTGTGTGGTGGTAGTTTCGGGATTAAAACCAAGGGAAAATCAAAATTCACCAGGGAGGTCTTTCTGGAAGAAATGTGATTTTAGACAGGGGTTGGAGGTGGGAGACAAGTGAGCGAGGCCCAGTGAGTAGGTGGGCTTGAAAGGGTCTAAGGGTGCAAGCTGGGGCTACTGGGACAGGAGAGTGGAATACTGAGGGAATACATAGCTGATGGTGGGCCCTCAGGGTAGCATGTTGTCCTCCTAGACGCCATTTTGCAGCAATCAAACGTAGAACATGTCGCTGGAGGACAGCTGATCATCTCCTGCCACTCGTTCCCAAATCAGTACATCACTGTCCCGTGACCCTGAATACAAGCATCGTGTCTGAACTGCAGAAATCAGTAGCGAAATTGGAGGCAGAGCGAGGCTGAAGCGGGAATTAGACACTAGGGACAGAAGACCGCTTTCTGTCGTTTCCGTACCTGAAACGGGACAGACAAACTTTAAATCGGGCTGCCCCATATGAACAGCCATCCTAATCCCATTTCTAAATTTCCTTCTGTCTGGTATATTTCCCCCATGTCACTCAGGCTTCAGTTTTAGGCACTTTCTACTGCTTGCCTTCGTGCTTTCAACTCCCGTCTCTACACACATGATTCCCAAATATTTCACTTCCTTCTTAGCCACTCTTACTTGCTCCTTCATTCATCCTCCCTCCCATTTCCACAGCACAGATGTAGATTCCCAAATCTACATCTCCACCCCTGAACTCTCTCCTTCTCTTCAGGTTGTATTCCTTCAGGGCATCTTTATTTGGATGACCCACTCCTTTCTCAAATGTAACACGTATTAAACAGAGCTTCTCATGTTCCCTTCCAAATCCTGTTTTCCCTCAGACTTTTCAATCCCCATCTCCTTCAAGACATCTGTACTTGGATATCCCACTAGTACCTCAAACTTAATATGCCTAAAACAAAGCTTCTCGTCTTCCCACCCAATCCCTCTTTTCCATCAGACTTTTCAATCACTGTAGAAAACACCAGCATCCACCATGTCTGGCAAGGTGGTACTCTTGGCATTATCCTCCACTTATTTCTCTTCAATCTGTCACCAAATCCCGTCGGTTCTACCTTCACGAAATCCCTAGAATCCCCCTATCCCTCTCCATTCAAACTACTACCACGTTAATCCAAACGCTTATCCTATCACTCCTTGATTACCGCAACAGCCTTCTTCTCACTGACCTCCCTGCCTCCACTCAGCCCCCTCTCTAGTCCATACTTCAATCTGCTGACCAGATTATTTTACTAAAAATGTTCCTTCTATGTCTCCCCATTCCTAAAAAGCCTCCGATAATTGTCCCTCCTCCTCCACATCAAACGGAAGCTCCTTGCTATCAGCTTCAAGGTACTCGATCAGCTCGCCCCTTTCTACCTCACCTCCCTAATTTCCCACATACTTCACTCGTCAAACACCAACCTCCTCACTGTACCTCGATCTCGTCTGTCTCACTACTGACCCATAGCCCACCTCCTCTCTCTGGCCTGGCCTTCCCTTCCACTTCATATCCTACAGACCGCCACCACTCTCCCCATCTTAAAATCCCTACCCAAATCTCACTTCTTCCAGGAAGTCTTTCCGACTACCACTTCAGTTCCCTACTTGATTGTCAGCTCCTTGAATGCAGAGGAGGTCCATAGGACGCTGTGCCTGCCCACAGACAATGAGAAGAAACATAGCCTAGTGGATAGAGCCCCGACCTGAGAGTCACAAGGACCTGGTTTCTAATTTTGGCTCTGCCACTTGTCTGCTGTGCGACCTTAGGCAAGTCACCTCACTTCTCTGTTCCTCAGTTTCCTCATCTGAAAACTGTGGATGAAGACTTTGAGTCCCATGTAGGACAGAGACTGTGTCCAATCTGATAGGTTTGCATCTACACCAGTGCTTAGAGCATATGGCACATAATAAGTGCTTAATAAATCCCTGTCCGTTCCAGCCACCCATGGGGGGGATCTGAAGGATGGAGAGCAATTGAGACGCCGGGGAGAGAGATCTGTTTTATATGTGGGGACGCTAAGAGACAGGGAAACTTTCTCTCATTCTCTGTCACTCCGGCCCCCCTGAAAACCCTTTCCCATCCGTGTACTCCCCAGCCCAGGCTCACCTGTCAGACTGGGGCGAGTAGGCGCAGATCTCTGCTGTCTTACAACCTACCCCGTAGTTTCAGCTCCCCGACGTCTGCCACAGGAGGGACTCTTGGAGGCTTGGAGCGTGATGGGCTCTCGGCGAGGCCGGACCTTTCCAGACAAGCTCCCTGCCGCTCCGTCTGGAATTCCTCCCGGGGGGCGGGCCACACATTGGGCTGAGGGGCCTCATTACGTCCTGTTCAGGGTTGGCTTCCCTTGGGGCCGGCATCGCTCAGACCCTGGCCCTATAGGCAGGTTAGCGGCCCTGCCCCAGGTGTCCGCCCCATGGGACCACGTGACCCACCAGCCAAATTGCTGTCATAGGGAGGACTTCAAGTTAAACTGAGAAGACTGTCACCGTGAAGATAGAATTCCTCCTGCTGGGATTCTCGGAAGCCCGGGAGCTGCAGCGGGTTTAGGCCGCGCTGTTCCTTCTGGTCTACCTGGCGGCCCTGACAGGGAATCTCCTCATCATCGCCATCACCACCCACGACTGGTTCCTTCGCACCCCAATGTACTTCTTCCTCAGGAACCTGTCCTTTCTCGACCTCTGCTATATCTACGTCACTGTCCCCAAATCCATCCACAAATCCTTGACCAACAAGACATCCACCTCCCTAGAGGGCTTTGCCGTCCAGTTCTTCTCCGTGGTTTGTTTTGCCATCTCAGAGCTATCCGTCTTCTCGGTGATGTCCTACAACCGCTAGGCTGCCATCTGCCTCTCCCTGAGCTCTGAGGTCATCATGGCTCAAGGGGCCTGTGGGAAGATGGCCGCCGCCTCCTGGCGCAGTGGAGACCTGTTTGCAGCAATATGTTCAGCTGGGAGGTTCTCTCTGTCCTCCTGCAGGTCCAACACCGTCCCCCAGTTGTTCTATGACGTCCCCCCCCTGCTGAAGATCACCTGTTCCAAGAAGCACATCGCCATCGACGAGACTGTAATTTTGGGGCAGCCGTAGCTGTCGTCTGCTTCATTTCCATCGTCGTCTCGTATGCGTGCATCTTCCCGGCCATGCTGAGGATGCCGGTCACCGAGGGCCGGGCCAAAGCCTTCCCCACCTGACTGCCCCACCTCCTTGTCGTCACTGATTTCCTCTCTGCACGTGAATTTGTCTACATCAAGCCGCCCTCAGACTCCCCCTTGATCGTGGACCTACTGGTGTCCGTGTTCTAAGCAGTGATAACCCCTGCTCTGAACCCCTTATCTACAGCCTCAGGAACCATAACATGAAGGCCACCATGGGCAGGATCCTAAAAGGGTCACTCACCCAACCGCTGCTCTGGGACAAAATGTCTCCTTCCTTGTGCAAATAATCTCACACCACCAAGGAAGGAAGGAACTAAGGAATTGTTCTTGGACCTAGCCAGACATTTAGCTGTCCTACTGGGTTCACAGAAAACGCTGGACTTTGATGAATTGTCAAAGTCTGGGAGGGAGGCGGCTAAGACTGAAATAGGATGGACAATCCAGTTTTGGGGAGGCATCATGGCCTAAAGGAAGGGGAGTCCCTGTAGGCTGTAAACTAACTGTGGGCAGTGAATGTGTTTGACAACTCTGGTAAACTTAAATCTCCCAAGTGCTTAGTACAGTAAATCCTGTTTGGGGGCAGTTCCAATCCCTGCTTAGGAACTTGTCTTCTGTGTGACCTTGGATGAGCCACTTAACTTCTCCTTGCCTCAGTTACATCATCTGTAAAATAGGGATTAAGACTGTGAACCCCACATAGGTTAACCTTATTAACTTGCCTCTACCCTACTGTGATTAGAACAGTGCTTGGCACATAGCAAATGCTTAACAAATAGCACAATTTTTTTAAATTTTTTTATCATGGCCTAAAGGAATGGGAATCGCCCTAGACTGTAAGCTCATTGTGGGCAGGGAACGGGTCTACCAACTCTGTTATATTGAACTTTTCCAAGTTCTTAGTACAGTGCTGAGCACAGAGTAAGTGCTCAATGAATGTGATTGAATGATTGATTGAGACTTGAATTCTGATGCCAGGTCTGCTACTGGACTGCTGTGTGAACTTGGGACAGACTTAATATCCCTAGGATATCTCTTCCTCTTACACTTTGAACCCCTTTGGGAAAGGAATTGTGTCTGTACTGATTCTTTTGTTTCTACTCCAGCAAGTAGAACAATTTAGGCACACAACCTCTTAATAAATAAAATGATAATATTATTAGCAGTGGCTATGAAAATTTAATGATATGTATGCTCCCTGGCATGACTCTGGGTGTGGGTATGAAAGTTAAAAAAAGGGAAGGAGTATGGGGAAGGAGAGAAAGGATGACTGCGGTTCCATCCGTCTTGTCAAATCCATCCTCTCTCATCAATCCATTTTTTCTTCTTTCCATCCATCCATTCTTCCAACCATTCATCTATCCATCCATCCTTCCAACCCTCCATCCATCCATCCATCCATCCAGAGCACGGGACTGGGAGTTAGAGATCGCGTGTTCTAATCTCAGTTCTGCTACTTCTCTTCCTTGTGACCTGGGGCAAGTCACTTCACTTCTCTTTGCCTCAGTTCCCTCATCTGCAAAACTGGGATTGACACTATGAGGCTCATGTGGGATAGGGACTGTGTCCAACCTGATTACCCTGTATCTACTCCAACACTTAGAGCAGTGCTTGGCACAGAGTTAAGTGCTTAACGAAGACCATAGTTATTACTATCATTATTTTCCGTGGTATTTATTGACCTTATCCTGAGTACAAAGCAGTGTAGTAAGCTCTCAGGAGAGGTGAAAATAATTAAAATTGCATTGTTCCTGCTCTCCAGGAGATTATGATCTAATGGGGGAGATAGACACAGAGTAAATTACATAGAGGAGGAAGGATAGAAGGGAAAGATGAGAAAGAGGATGAACCCTTGATTCAAGAATACAGTTTATATAGTCAGTATGAACAGCGCTTAAACGGATTTGCAATCAGGACAAATCAGAAGAAGCAGCGTTGCCTAGTGGATAGAGCGCGGGCCTGGGATTCAAATGGACATGGGTTCTGATCCAGGTTCCACCTCGTGTCTGCTTTTTGACCTTGAGCAGGGTCGCTTAATTCTCCGTGCCTCAGTTCCCTTATCTGTAAAACGGGGTTTGAGGTGTGAGCCCAGCGGATATCGTGGGCTCTGTACAATCTGAATAACTTGTATCTACTCCAGCACTTCAAAAATACTATAAGAAAAAGTTAGAATTGGCTGATTAACCGACAGATTGAATGTTTCAGGTTTTGAATCAGACAAAGGTGGTATCAATCACAGTGGCTAAAGTCGTTGACAACAGGAATCGTTGGGACTCTGGGATGCGGATTCCGCTGTTTCCATGGGAACCCCAAGGGCCGGCCCCATCGCTGTTGCTACAGCGACCGCGCCCTTGTCTTCCAGGAGCTTCAGGAACGACTTGACCAGAGGGTGCTTGGCTTGTCCAGGCCACGAGGTACCTCGGCAGGGTCCTGCCCCATCCTTGTCTGGAGAGCTTTTCAGGGTCTGACGGAGAGCAGACAGGGATCGAGGGCTCATCTCTGTTCCTTCCTGGCTGACTGAACCCAGGAGCCTGAGGGAAAAGATGGGACCAGCACAGCCCGGCAGAGGTCAGTGACCCCCAGCCCCTTTCTGCCCCGGTGAGAGTGACCGGGGGTGAGTGGGATGGAAGGCCGAGGGGGGAACAAGGATGAGGATGGAAGAGATGGATCCAGTCTGGGGCCTATGTTGGTGTTCAGAACAAGGCCGCGGCCACCCGCAGGGTGGTTGGCTTGTAGGAGGAGCGCTGTTTTCCAATTCAGTAACTGCCAACCATCACACACACCTCCTCCTTCCTCCTCAAACCTCGCTACTATTTCAGCCACCCATCGGGCTACGGTGCTCCAGCACATTGTCACGGGCAGTCACTTCGGCCTTCAGTGGGTCCCAGAGTCCCTTGCAGTGGGTAAATTACAAGTAGGGCTGAGAGAGTGTGACCAGCTTTGGATCGCCACCAACACTATCAGAAATTCCTCCTTGTAAGAGCTTTTCCCAAATGTTGGAAGGAGACAAATAGTGGGAAAGTTTGTAATCCCTGCCCTCAGGAACTTTCCAGTATACCGGACTAGGTTGATGCAATATTATTTACTATCAGTCAATCAATCTTGAATCATATTTATTGAGTGCTTAATGTGTGCACTAAGCCCTTAGGAGAGTAATAATAATTGTAATAGCAGTATTTGCTAAGCTCTTACTCTGTCCCGAACACTGTCCTAACCGCTGGGGTAGATACAAGTTAAGAAGGGTGAATGCAGGATGCAGTTCCACATTGCGCTCACAGTCTTAAACCCCATTTTACAGATGACGCAACTGAGGCTCAGAGTAGTTAAATGACTTGCCCATGGTCATACAGCAGACATTAGGCAGAGCTGGAATTAGAGCCCAGGTCCTTCTGACTCCCAAGCCTGTGTTCTATCCACTTCAGAGCACCATAACAGACACATTCCCTGCCCCTTCTAGAAGGAAAGAATGGAAAGATGAATATGCAATTATTCCATACCATTTTACAGATGAGAAAACTGAGGCCCAGAGAGGTTAAGCGACTTGACCAAGGTCCTCTAGCATCAAAGGGACAAAGGAAGGATTAACACCCAAGCCCTCTGACTCCCTCTAAGCTATGCTATAGAACAGAGTTGTTAGATGTGTATGCTGCCCTCAAGGAATTCACAGTCAAGAAGAAAACTCCTGGGCTCATGCTTTTTCCCCTAAATGAGGATGGAAATGAGTTGAGTCGCGCTTGAGTTAGGTGAAGTAGGTTTAGAGAGCTGGAAAATGAATCAGGAAAGCTGGTTGGAGGAGGAGGAGATCTTACCAGTGCTCAGAATTCAGAAAGAACTTCGCTGTCTCTGATTTTGAGTGGTTAACAAAGGGAGTTCTTGGCTAGGATGGAAAGAGAGAGTCGATCATGAGTAGCAACTAGAAAGTTGCTCTGAAAGCTGAGAAGACGAGCTGAACGATGGAAAGGTGGTGAAGTGCCTTCATAGGGCGGAGAGCCTTCAAGCCGATTGTGAATTTTTGTTGCTTGTGAAAAGGCATAACTTGTGAGAGGAGGTTGAGGAGAGAAGCAAAGTAGTCTGAGTGATGCTTTAGGAAAGGACTAGATGAATGATGAGGTATGCTTATGTTTGCGTGGTTGCAAGTGTGAATGCAGATATGTGAGCAAATGGAATCAGCTTGCTATATATGTGGGTTTCATTTTTTGTTGTTTGTTCTTTGTTATTGCTAAGGGTTATTATATGCCAGGTAGCATACTAAGTACTTGGGTAGATACAAGCTAATCAGGTTGGATATAATCCATGACCCATAGGGTGTTCACTGTTGTAATCCCCAATTTAAAGATGAGGTAATTGAGACACAGAGAAGGTAAGTCACAGGGACCAGGTCACACAGCAGACAAGAAGGGGAGATAGGATTAAAATCTAGGTCCTTCAGTCTACCAGGCTCATTCTATCTGCACTAAATGGATGAATTTATTAATAAAGGCATTCCTTGTTTGACTCTAAAACCACTGAAAATAATTCACAATAGCCATGTACACATCTTCATGTTCTCTGACCTCTCCTATCCACTATTCATTCTAGTTTCAGTCTCCTTAATCAAAAATGATACTGTTGATATTTATTAAGTGCTTACTACTTTCCAAGCAAAGTATTAAATGTTGTGGGAGATTCAGGATAATCTAGTAGAAAACAGTCTGTGTCCCAGAAGGGATTCACAGGCTAAGTAGGCGGGAAAACAGGTATCAAATCCTCATTTTCCTATTGAGAAAACTGAGGTGTAGAGAAATTGTCACATTCCCATGGCTATGCAGCCGACAAGTCGTTAAGTTGGGATTAGAACCGATATCCTCTGACTCTGAGGCCTAGTTTCTTCCCAATAGCAGCCTGTTTCTACACAGTTCAAAGCTTGCTGCTTCCAATAGAATGGAAGTTCTTTGGGGGCCGTGATCATATGTACTAATACCGTGAACTCTGTAAGTACTCAGTAAGTATAATTGATTGACTTAGTCTTATTCCTTCACCCCCAACATCAGTGTCTCTAAATTGAAGTCTTCCCTCTTCCTGTGCAGGGAGTAGACATCATTCCCCAGAAGTATTCAATGTCTCCACGGTGAACTCAAAGATCATTTTGAATTCAATAACTGTTTCCTCTTCATGGAGAATCACCAGCAAGTGTCTTGTCAGTTCCTTCATTCATGCAATCAAATGACTCTAACTTTGGCTCTTCCGTAATCCATTGTGGAAATTCAATGCTGTCTCCCAAGAATGCCCAATGTCTCCATGGTGAGGGAGTTCTTCCTTCTGGGATTCTCGGAGGTACGCCATTCTATTCCTCCTGGTCTACCTGGAGACCCTGACGGGGAATCTCTTCATTGTCGCTGTCACCGCCCTCAACCGGCAACTCTGCACCCCCGTGTACTTCTTCCTCAGGCACCTCTCCGTCCTCGATTTCTGCCTCATCTCCGTCACCATCCCCAAGTCTGTTGTCATCTCCCTGACCGATCGTAGATCCATCTCTCTCCTGCGCTGTGCCGCCAAGGTCTTTTTGGTGGTTCTGTTTGCTGTTTCAGAGGTGGTCGTCCTCACGGCGATGTCCTACGACTGCTACGCTGCCATTTGCCTCCCCGAATGGTGGGAAGATGGGGAAAGTTGTGCTATGATGGACTGGAAGTGGGGAGGATGAAATGTGCGATGGCAGATTATTTATCCATTTTCCATCACTGAAATATTTTGAAAGGGGATAGGGCCATGCACAGGAGAGAATGCAGTGGCCTCCTCATCTCCAGTTTGGTACAATGTTTCAACTCTGAGATAGAAGAGAAAGAACCCTAGGCTACAACCTGTTCCTTCTGAAACCAGGAATTTTCCTGTCATGTCCACCCTGCCAATATCAGTGATTCCTTCCCATCACCCCATTTTCAGAACGCCTCAGCCCTTCCCAAACTGATAATATTAATAACAATAATAATAATCGCATTTGTTAAGCATTCACTATGTGTCAAGCCCAGCGCTTAGTACAGTGCTTGACACGAAGTAAGTGCTTAACAAATACCATATCAAAAATAGAATATATCCTTGTAGCCTCATTGGGGGATTATGATTGGTTACTCAGAGTAACCAGTGGAGAATCAGAGCCCTCAACAGAGAGGTAGGGAGTGACAGATTGGCAAGCTCAGTTAGTGTCTGGAGACTAGAAGCAGTTTGGCCTAGTGGAAAGAGCTCGCGCCTGGGAGCCAGCGAACCTGGGTTCTAATCCCGACTTCACTTCTCATCTATTCTGTGACCTTGGGAAAGTCTCTTCATTTTCCAGTGCCTCAGCTACCCGCTCTGAGGGACTGAGAGTCCTATGTAGGATAGGGACTGTATCCAACGTGATTATCTTGCAACTACTCCCTGCATTTAGCCACATGTTAGCTAGGTGACCTCAGACAAATCACTTTACTTCTCCTATGCCTCAGTCTCCATATCTGTAAAATGGGAATTCAATCCTATGCTCTCCTTACTTAGACTGTGAGCCCCAAGTGGAGAAGGACTATACCCAACCTGATTATTCCTTCATTCATTCACTGAATCGTATTTATCGAGAGCTTCCTATGTGAAGAGCACTGTAGGAAGCACTTGGAAAGTGCAATTCAGCCACAAAGAGAGGCAATCCCTGTCCACAACGGGCTCGCAGTCTAAAATCAGGGAGACAGGCATCAAAACAAGTAAACAGACATCAGTAGCATCAATTTAAATAAATCAAATTATAGATATATACACATCATTAATGTAAATAAATAGAATTATAATTAGGTACAAACATACACAAGTTCTTCAGCGGGGAAGAAGAGGGTAGAGCAAATGGAGCGAGTCGGGGTGATGAGGAGGGGAGGGGGAGCAGAGGAAAAGGGGGACTTAGTCTGGGATTAGTTTGTATCCACCACAGCACAAAGCCCAGTAGTTGGCACAAAGTAAGCGTGTAACCAATACCTTAACAAAATTCCTCATTGGCCTCTGGAAGAATTCAACCTCCTCCTCGCTGGGTCTCGGGTCTATAAAAACATGCATAACTGCAGAGGTGGTGAAAAAGTGCTGAAGAGGTAATTTAATAAATCATTCAATCTGTAGCATTTATTGAACTCCTATGGTGTGCAGAGTCCTATGCTAAAATCTTTAACTGACAATTGTAGACTATCAAAACATAAACCCTTGCCTCAATCTAGATGGGGGAAAGAGACACTGCCTTTGACTCTTTCCTATGCCGCTGCTGCCCAGCACAGGTAAATTAACTTTGTCGCTTCCGAGATTATCTCTCAATCGCATAGCTCTAAGCTTCATTGGCATACGCAAACTCTCCTGCCATGGTAAGGCATTGATTCGTAGGAGAACTTCCATTAAGAAGAATTGATGATGGAGTCGGAGTTTTTCCCAGAATCAGTCAAGCTCTTTCATCCCTGACAATCACGTTCCTGCTGAAAACGTTTTTGACATACAGGAACCACTAGCAGCCAAAGTGACTGTAGCATCGTGCCGATGCTCAGTTGTAGCATCCGAGCCTGGCAGTCAGCTGCCATGGTAGCCAGGGTGTGGATGCTGTAGGGAGAAGAGCTGTGTCGGTGATGGGGCCAATGGTGGATAGAGTACGGGCCTGGGAGTGAGAAAGATGTGGGTTCTAATCCCGGCTCCCTTACAAGTCTATTGTGTGACCTTGGGCAAGTCACTTTACTTCCCTGTGCCTCGGTTAACTCATCTGTAAAATGGGGATAAGACTGTGAGCCCCATGATGGCCAAGGACTGTGTCCAACCTGATTAACTTGTATCTACCCCAGTGCTAAGAACAGTGCTTGGGACACAGTAAGGACTTAATATGTACCAAAAGTATTTATGATTTATTGTTGCTGGCATGTCATTCCCCTCCTACAAGCCTGCCCATTTTGGGGTAAGGTCTTGGTCTGAACTGCTCTCCCCCCAACCTTGTACACTGTGAGCCCGTTTTGTCTCTCTTGCTGAATTGTACTTTCCAAGTGCTTAGTAATCAATCAATCAATCAGTCAATCAATCGTATTTAGTGAGCGCTTACTGTGTGCAGAGCACTGCACTAAGCGCTTGGGAAGTACAATCTGGCAACATATAGAGACGGTCCCTACCCCACAACGGGTTCACAGTCTAGAAGTACCGTGTTCTGCACACAGTTAGCGCTCAATAAATACAATTTAATGAATGAATGAACTCTAACCTGTTCCCCGAGTGCGAGAATCTCCCCAGAATTCCTGCATCTCTGGCTTCATCGTTTTGGTTCCATCCTGCCTCTCTCCACCCCCGCTCACTCTCACCAGGGAAGCCGGGGCTGACCTCCTCTGGACTGGGCTGGTCTCCTCTTTCTCCTCCGATTCCTGTTTTCGGTCAGCCATAAAGGGATGGCCAGGAGAACTCAGCCACTCTCCACTCTCCCATGGATGCTGATGTACTCTCCAGGCGGGCCCCGTCCAATAGATAAAGCAGTTGCTGTTCCGAGGGGGATCCTTGGAGGACCGGCTTGGGCGGCTGTAGAGGGACCTCGTGGGCCAGGTGATGCGAGAACCCTCTGGAGATAAGAACCTGGCACTCCCAACTGCAGCAACGGTCTTGGCCCGTTATGTCCCCATGGCAACATGAAAATCTTCTTCTACATGAATATACCCATATGCAGAGAGACAGAGAGACAGGGAGAGAGTGATATGCTTTTGACTAGGAGAAGCGGCATGAGTTAGTGGAAAGAACCTGGGCATGAGAATCCCAGCTCTCCCGAATGCTTGACGGGTCACCTTGTGCAAGTCACTTCACTTTTCTGGGCCTCATTCTCCTCAGCTGTAAAATGAAGATGTAATAGTACTCCCCCCTACATAAGCAGTTCATGTGGGACAGGGATTGTGTACAACCTGAATGATTTGTATCTATCCCAGTACTTAGAACAGTGCTCGACACGAAGTAAGTGCTTAGCAAATGCCATATAAAAAATAGAATAGACCCTTATATCCTCACTGGGGAGTAAGATTAGTTACAGTAACCAACGGAGAATCAGAGCCCTCAGCACAGAGGTAGGGAGTGACAGATTGCCAAGCTAGTTAGTGTCTGGAGAGTAGAAGCAGCTTGGCCTAGTGGAAAAAACCCGGGCCTGGGAGTCAGAGAACCTGGGTTCTAATCCTGACTTCACTGCTCATCTGCTGTCTGAGATTGGGGAAGTCATTTCTTTTCCCAGTGCCTCAGTTACCCACTCTGAGGGACTGAGAGTCCCATGTAGGATAGGGCCTATCCACCGTGATTATCTAGTAGCTACCCCAGCATTTAGCCACATGTTAGCTAGGTGACATTGGACAAGTCACTTTATTTCTCCTATGCATCAGTCTCCTTATCTGTAAAATGGGTATTAAATCGTTTGCCCTCCTTATTTAGACTGTGAGCCCCATGTGGACAAGGGCTATAAGGAACCGGATTATTCCTTCCTTCATTCATTCATTCAAACGTATTTATTGAACGCTTACTATGTGCAGAGCACTGTACTAAGCATTTTGAATGTACAATTCAGCAACAGAGACAGACAATCCCTTCCCACAACGAGCTCACAGTCTAGAAGCAGGAAGACGGGCATCAGAACAAGTAAACAGGAATCAATAGCATCAATATAAATGAATCGGATTATAGATATATACACATCATTAATTTAAATAAACAGAATGATAAATATGTACAAATATACACATGTGCTGTAGCGGGGGGCGGGTAGAGCAAAGGGAGTGAGTCGGGTGATGGGGAGGGGAGGGGGAACAGAGGAAAAGAAGGGCTTAGTCTGGGATTAGTTTATATCCACCCCATCACGTAGCTCAGTAGCTGACAAAGTAAGCGAAGCGTATAACCAATACCTTAAAAAAATGCTACCACTGGTCTCTGGAAAGATTCAATCTCCTTCTACCTGGGTCTACAAAAACATGCATAACTACAGAGGTAGTCCAAAAGTGTTGAAGAGGTAATTCAATGAATCATTCGATCTGTAGCATTTATTTTGCTCCTAAAGTGTGCATAGTACTATGGTAAGATCTTTAAGAGAGTATGATAGACTATCAAGACATAAACCCATTCCTCAATCTAGAGGGGGGAAACAGACACTAATGTTATAGACAGAAGGAAGAATCCAGGTCCTCTGACTCCCAGGCCCGTGATAAATCCATGAGACCATGCTGCTTCTCACTCCTCAACTTTACAGACTTCATCCTTCACCCCACCTTCTCATCAACTTGGATGCAAGCTTGATCTTGTCAACTCTAATCACTGTATATGTTTCCTATTACTGTCTTCCATCCACACGGAATCGGGGTTGCTACATTCCGGGTAGCACTAAGAAATTATAAGTGTAATCAATAAATCGGTCAGTCATTCAACGGTGTTTATTGAGTGTTTTATATGAACAAAGCACTATACGAAATGCTTGGCGAGTCAATACAACAATTCAGTGAGATGGGAGTGAGCTATCAAAGTCACAGAAGCAACATTGCCTTGCAGGTAGAGCACGGGCCTGGAAGTCAGAGGACTTGGGTCCTATTCCCGGCTCTTCCACTCATCAGGTGGGTGACTTTGGGCAAGTCACTTAGTTCTCTGGGCCTCAGTAACCTCATCTGTAAAATGGGGATTAAGACTATAACATCCCCGTGGGACAACCTGATTACATTGTATCTACCTCATTGCTTAAAATAGTGCTTGACACATGGTAAGCATTAAACAAATGCCATTATTAGTATTAAATTCATCACCTCCACTTTTCTGCTGTGTGAGTATGACCTTGGGCAGTTCACTTCACTTTTCTGTGCCTCTGTTCTACAACTGCACCCCAGCTCACACTCTTTAGTCCCTAGTAACAATAATAATAATAACTGTAGCATTTCTTAAGCACTAATTATGTATTAGGCACTGTATTAACTGCTGGGATGGATACAAGCAAATTGGGTTATACGCAGTCCCTGTTCCACATGGGGCTCATAGTCTTAATCCGCATTTTACAGATGAGGCACAGAGAAGTGAAGTGACTTGCCCAATGTCTCACAGAAATAAGCAGCAGAGCCAAGATTAGAACCCAGGTCCTTCTGGCTTCCATGCTCGTGCTCTGTCCTTAAGGCAGTGCTGCCCTTCAAGCCAACCTGCTTACTCTTCTTTGCCTTCCTGTTTTCCACTGCTGGTATCTCGCTCACGGTTTCTAATCCCGGTTCTACCATGTGCCTGCTGTGTGACCTTGGACGTCACTTAACTTCTCTGTGCACCAGTTCTCTCTGAAAAATAGGTATTTGATTCCTGTTCTCGCTCCTACCGTGAGAACTATGTGGGATCTGATTATTTGTATCCATCCCAGTGCTTATTGCAGTGTTTAGCACATAGTAAGGACTTAACAAATACCACAGCTATTATTAAAAGACCCCATTTTCCGCCCAGACTAAGCCCCCGTTTTCCTCAGCTCCCCCTCCTCTCCGCATCATCCCATCTCTCTCCCTTTACTCTTCCTCCCCTCTCCACAGCATTATGTACCTATCTATAATTTTATTTATTTATATTAATACCTGTTCACGTGCTTTGTTCTGTATATATCTATAATTTTATTTATTTCTATAGATGCCTGTTTATTTGGTTTGTTGTCTCGTTGCTCCCCGCGGTCTCGGGGGCAACTCTCGGGTTCTTACCCTCTCCGGGTCTTCGGACGTCTCCAGACGCGGGCCGCTCCTTCACACCAGGAAGAGTCAGCCAGAGGTCCAAAGCTTGGTTGCCGTTTATTTGCTATCAGCGATTACATGGTTAAAAGGAGAGAGAGAGAGAGAGAGGGAGGGAGGGAGAGAGCGTGCGAGTGCCCCCCCCCCTCGTCTTGTTCGTCTCTTATACCCCCCGTTGCCCGGGGGCAGGGTTTTCTCAGGCCATGTAGCACACACCGCCCTCCAGCCACTAGCCTAACAACAGCTGTGTCCAGTCACGAAGCGTTTGCTCTGGCTCGCCCCCAGCCACCCGTTGCCAACCATCGCTGGCTACGGATATGGCCTTGAGGTTGCCTCCGAGCCTTGCAGGTGCAAGCTTGTTTTTCTTGCCCTGGTCTCTTTATCTCCTGTTGTTGGGTCTGTTTGGCTTTGAGCCGTTGGGTACGGTTTGTGTACACATACTCCCTGTCTCAGCGCCTTCCCACGTTCCCTACGTCGTATGTCTCCCCTCTTCTAGACTGTGAGCCCATTGTGGACAGGGATTATCCCTCTTTATTGCTGAATTGTACTTTCCAAGCACTTACTACGGTGCTCTGCACACAGTAAGTGCTCAATAAATATGATTGAATGAATTACTTAATTTCCTGCTCAGAATCCTGTGCCACCTATGAACTTGAGTACTCATAAACTCCCTTAGCATGTGTATAGTTTATCATTTACACAGTAAAATATCCCCTTTTCTTTCTTCTTCCCTTTGCTTCTTCTTCCCGGGGAAGCAGCTTGGCGCAGTGAAAAGAGCCCGGGCTTTGGAGTCAGAGGTCATTGGTTCAAATCCCGGCTCCGCCAGTTGTCAGCTGTGTGACTTCGGGCAAGTTACTTCACTTCTCTGTGCCTCAGTTCCCTCATCTGTAAAATCGGGATTAAGACTGTAAGCCCCACGTGGGACAACCTGATCACCTTGTAACCTTCCCAGCGCTTAGAACAGTGCTTTGCACGTAGTAAGCGCTTAATAAATGCCATTATTATTATTATTATTATTATTATTATTATTATTATTATTATCATTGTTTGTAGTTTATTCTGGTGGCTTTTCCCCCTATTAGATTGTAAATTTGTTGAAGGCAGGGATTGTGTCTTCTAACTCTTTGTATTCCCTCAAGTGTTTAGAAAAGTGCTCTGCACATAGTCAGAGTCTAATAAATACCATTGATTGACTGATTGATCATGCCTACGACTTCCATTGGTCTCTTCAAACCACCTACTACAGTGTTCAGGCATATTTTATTCACAGTAAGGTCTCCTGAGTGGTAGACAGCATACGTGTCTATCAACTCTATTATACTGCCGTCTCCCAAACGCTCAGTACAATGTTCTGCATATGGTAAGCACTCAGTGAATAATATTAATTGATGGATTAATTGATTCCTTTGGGAAAATATGGGTAACTTAGGCGTGGGTACAAAGATCAGGTCCCTGACCAATACTGGGATGATTCAAGTCAGAAGATGACGATTTTCTCCCCAAAATGGAAGCCATTTTCTCCAGGAATCCTCCCCAGGACAGTCATTATGTCCCGGTTCCTCAGGGTGTAGATGAAGGGTTTGAGGGTGGGGAGCACCACGGTGTAGAACACGGACACCAGAAGGTTCAGGGTCGGGGAGGTGTCTGATGATGGGTTGAGGTGATTGAAGGCAGAAGTCATGAGAAATACGGTGACCACCAGAAGGTGAGGCAGGCAGATGGAGAAGGCTTTCGACCGACTATCTGCTGATGGGATCCTCAGCACAGTGGAGAAGATGGAGGAACACGATGTCATGATGGAGACCAAGCACACAAAACTCAAACAGGAACCAATAGCAACACTCCCATCTATAGCGACGTGGTTCTCGGATCATTTGACCTTCAGCAGCGAGGGGACGTCGCAGAAGAACTGGGAGTCGACGTGGGACCCGCAGAAGAACAGAGAGAAGTTCGAAGTTGAAAACAAGACTCCAAACAGGCACCCGGTGATCGAGGAAGCGGCCACCATCTTCCCACAGGCCCCTTGGTTCATGAAGACCTCATAGTGAAGGGGATGGCAAATCGCGACGTAGCGTTCGTAGGACATTGCCGTGAGGATGAACATCTCTGAACCGCCAAACAGAGCCACCGAGAAGACATGGGTGGAACAGCCCAGGAAGGAAATGGATCTACAGTAAGTCAGGGAGTTGTTGATGGACTGGGGGACGGTGACCGACATGAGGCAGAGGTCGGTGACGGATAGGTGCCTAAGGAAGTCGTACATGGGGGTGTGGAGGCACCAGACGAAGGCGGTGATGGCGACAATGTGGAGATTCCCCGCCAGAGCTGCCATGTAGAGAAGGAGGAACAGTGTGGCCTGTAGGAGGTGCAGCTCCCGGACCTCCAAGAAACCCAGCAGAAGGAATTCTGTCTTCATGGTGACACTGGTCATTAACCGGGAATTGACGTTGTCTGCGTAAGAACAGTTAGGAAAGATAGGGATGAGAATAATATTCCAGAGAAAAGTGCACAGGAGAGGAGAAAGTCTTTGTGTTGGAGGGAATCTCGGGGTTTTTTATGGTAATTTTTCATGCTCACTATGTGCCAGACACTGTACTGAGCACTGGAGTAGATGGAAGCTTATCAGGTTGTACATTTCCTCCAATCAACCTGCCTTGGTTCAGGCAGCACTGAAACCATTCCTGACTCCAAGAAATCTATTCCATTTGCAAACATCTGCAAGGATTGTGTTCACATAATTCTACATAATTGGAGACGCAGCACCGCCTAGTGGAACAAGGATGGTCCTGGGAGTCTAGGGGACCTTAGCTCCGCCACTTACCTGCTGGGTGACCTCGGGTAAGTCACTTAACTTTTCTGTTCCTCGGTTTCCTCATCTGTAAAATGGAGTTTAAAACGATGAGCCCCATGTGGGAAAAGGACAGTGTCCAATTTGATTATATCATATCTACTCCAGCACCGAGTATGGTGCTTGGCACATGGTAAGCACTTAACAAATACCACAATTATTATAATTAAGAAAGAACATGAAAATTCCTGTTATATCTTGGGTTTATATTGAAATTTCCCTTCCCTGTCCGTCACCCTTCCCCTGCTCCTCTCCGCAGTAACAGGGCCTGTCCTGGGCTGGGGAGAATTTTCTCAGTATTCCCCATGGGAGGATGGGCCCGGGGCTACGCTGGGACAGCAGACCACCTGGGAATCTCGGAAGGCCGGGATCGTGGGCTCCCTGTAGTTCTGGCCCTCACAATCTAAATACCTATCCTGTCCGACGTGTTTCTCACTCTGGGATTCCTTCCTAGAACAATGTCAACGGACTAAACATCTTTCCTTTCCCAGAATTAATAAAAACCCTGGAGATATGAATTTTATTTCTTGCCAGTAATTAGGACCATCTGAATATCTCAGCAGAATCAGCGTGGCCTAATGGAAGGAGTCCGGGCCCCGGAGTCAGAGGACCTGGGTTGTAATTCCAGCTCCACCGCTGGTCTGCTGTGTGATCTTGGGCAAGTAACTTCACTTCCCTGTTCCTCAGTTCCCTCCTCCGAAAAATGGAAATTCAACACATGTTTTCCCTTGGCCTTCTGACTCCCAGGCCTGTGTTCTATCCACTGCGCCATGCTGCTTCTCCTGTGAATAACATGCACATTCACTGCCCACAGCAAATTTGCTGCCTAGAGGGGGAGACTGACTTTGATATAAATAAATAAATTCCAGGTATGAAAATAAGAGCTATGGGGCTGAGGGAGAGGTGACTTAAGGGAGCAAATCAGGGTAAGGCAAAAAGGAGAGGGAGAAAAGGAAATGAGGGCTTAGTCAGGAAAGGCCTCTTGGAGGAATTGTCCCTTCAATAAGGCTTTGAAGGGGGGCAGGGTCATTGTCTGTTGGATTTGATGAGGGGGGTGTTCCAGGCCAAAGGGAAGATGTGGGCGAGAGGTCATCGGTGCAATAGACGAGATTGAGGTACAAGGAGAAGGTTACTGTTAGAGGAGTGAAGTGTGTGCGCTGGTTTTTAATCCAGTGCTCAACAAAGAGTAAAAGAATATCAAATGTCCAAAGGTCACAGACACAGGCGCATAGATGACAAAAAACGGAGAAGGAGCAGGAGAAATAAGGGCTTAGTCGGGGAAGGCCTGTTGGAAGAGATGGGATTTTAATAAGGCTTTGAAGGTCGGGAGGGTGGTCGTCTGTCAGATATGAAGGGGGAAGATGTCCTAGGCCAGGGACAGGACATGGACGAGGGGATGGAGGTGACATAGACAAGATCGTGGGAAAATTGTACTACATGAATCAGTCAATCAGTGGTGTTTATTAAGTGCTTACTGTGCACAGAACACTGTTCTAAGAGCTTAGGAGATGACATCACAATAGAGGTGATAGATATGTTCCTTGTCTACCCCTATCTATCCTAATCTAGCACAAGGGTGTTTTTTTTTTTAGTACAGTGCTTGGCACATAGTAATCACTCAATAAATATGGCAGAGGACAAAAGTTCTAATTCCGGTTCTGCCATTTGTCCGCTGTGAGATTTTGGGCAAGCCACTTAACTTCTCTATGCCTCAGTTACCTCATCTGTTAAATGAGGATTAAGACTGTGAGCCCTATGTGAGACACTGGACTGTATCCTTCCTGTGTAGCTTGTAGCTTGCACCCCCATGTACTTCTTCCTCAGGAACCTGTCCGTTGTCGACCTCTGCTATATCTCCGTCACCGTCCCCAACTCTGCCGTCATCTTCCTGACCGATCGTAGAGCCATCTCCCTCCTGGGCTGTGCCACCCAGGTCTTCTCGGTGGTCCTGTTTGGTGCTTCAGAGATGTACCTCCTCACGGCGATGTCCTACG
Organism: Tachyglossus aculeatus; assembly: GCF_015852505.1. Classification (NCBI taxonomy): domain Eukaryota; kingdom Metazoa; phylum Chordata; class Mammalia; order Monotremata; family Tachyglossidae; genus Tachyglossus; species Tachyglossus aculeatus. Next base: position 101,217 of record NW_024044909.1, read on the forward strand.
ACTGCTATGCCGCCATCTGCCTCCCCCTGCGTTATGAGCTCATCATGACCGAAACGGCCTGTGGAAAGATGGCGGCCGCCTCCTGGCTCACCGGGGTCATTTTTGGGGTGTTGTATTCAACTTAGACTTTCTCCCTGAGCTTCTGCGGGTCCAACATCATCCAGCAGTTCTTCTGTGACATCCCCTCCCTGCTGAATATCTCCTGCTCCGAGAACCACGTCGTCATCGACGTGACCGTCACCTGTGGCATAGCTGTAGTTGTCGTCTGCTTGGTCTCCTCGTATTCTCGTACGTGCGCATCGTCCGAGCCGTGCTTAGGATGCCCGCCGAAGAGAGCCGGGCCAAAACCATCTCCACCTTCGTGCCTCACCTAGCCGTCGTCATCGTCTTCCTGTTGATCGGAACTTTCACCTACGTCAAGGCCGTGTCAGACTCCCCCTCGACCCTGGACCTGCTGTTTTCCATGAACTACACCATGATGCCTCCCGCCCTGAACCCCCTCATCTACAGCCTGAGGAACCGGGACATGAAGGCCGCCATGGGGAGAGTCCTAATGGGAAGACTCCTCCTCCCTCTTCTAAGGGATAAAACGCCTCTTTCCTTTTGCTGACTATCCCGTTCCTCATTAAGATTCCAACCGTGGGGGTAGCCATATAAAGAGCTTTCCAAAGACGAAGTCCGGCGCCTGAGGATTTGTCGATGTCTGGGACAGAGGCTGATAAGCCGTGTGCGACTGTAAGCCCGGTGTCAGCAGGGACTGCCTCTCTTTATTCTGAATGGTACTTTCCAAGCGCTTAGTACTGTGCTCTGCTCAAGGTAAGCCCTCGATAAATATGATTGATGAATGAATGAATGAATGACAAGTGATTGTTTGGGCGACACCATGGTTTCGTGGAACGAGCATGTAGCTGGGCGTCATGAGATTAGAAATGTCTGCCCGGTTCTGCCACGGGCCTGCCGTATCACCTTGGTTCATCTACTTAACCCCTCTGGGTCTCGCTGTAAAATCGGCATTCAGTATGCGCTCTCTTTTTGTCTTTCAATCTGAGCCCCCGAGGGTGAGGAGACGTCTTCAATATGATTCGTTTCTTTCTACTCTGACACTTGGCAGTCTTTCTGTAAGTAAATTCGTAATAAATTCAATAACGATAATGTCGATACTACTATTGATGATCACAGTAATTCTACGAATTTTCAGATCCCTCTTGGCTGTTATGAAAATCAGAAAATCGGAGGGTCACAAGGGAGAAGGGACCTAGGGGCAGTGACGTAACATCCCTACGATCTCACTTCCTCTTACACGCTGAGCCCCTGTGGGACAGAAATTGTGCCCGAACCGATTCTTTGGTTTCTACTCCAGCAAGTGGAACGATTTAGGCCCACGACTTCTTAATAAATACGATAATGATATCATTATTAGTAATGACTATGAAAATGTAACAATATGCTCTTTAGCATGACTCTGGGGGTGGGAATGACAGTTGGAAAATGGGAGGTCGCGGGTTCTAATCCCGGTTCTGCTACTTGTCTGCCGTGTGACCTCGGGCAAGTCTCTTCACTTCTCTGGACTTCAGTTCCCTCGGCTGTAAAATGTGAGTTGAGACTGTGAACCCGTGTGGGACAGGGACTCGTCTGACCCAACTGGCTAGTATCCACTCCAGCACATGATAAATGCTTGATAAGCATTAGCACTATAATAATAGCACTATTATTATTATTGTTATCATTATTATTAAGGATGGGGAGGGGAGCTTTTTACACATGCCCAGACGAAGACAATTAAGCACCCTGAGACAAGGAAGCACGGGGAAGCAGCATAGCCCAGTTGATAGAGCATGGACCTGGGCGTCAGAGGGCCTGGGTTCGAATTCTGCCTCCACCGCTTCTCTGCCATGTGACCTTGGACAAGTCGTTTCACTTCTTGCCTCAACTACCTCATCTGCAAAAGGGGGATTAAGACTGGAAGTTCTATGCGGGACGGGGACTGGTCCAACCTGACTAGCTTGTGGGAACCTTAGTGCTTAGAGCGGTCCCTAGAAAATGGGAAACATTTACCATGAACCATTATGAAAAAATTAATCAGGGAAGGTCCCATGGATTTCATAGAGTTTCGGGAAGGAGTGTGGAAGATGGGAAGCCCCGAGGGCTGGTGGATATGACGGGAGAGGGAATTCCAAGCAGGGGAAAGGTGGTGAGATAGGGGTCTGATTTGGGGGAGTTGGAAATATGGCACAGTGAGATGGGAAGCTTGGGAGGGATGGAGAATGCAGATAGAAATTCAGTAGGAGAAGATCAATCAATCAATCAATCAATCGTATTTATTGAGCGCTTACTATGTGTACAGCACTGTACTAAGCGCTTGGGAAGTACAAATTTGCAACACATAGAGACAGTCCCTACCCAACAGTGGGCTCACAGTCTAAATGGAGGAGACAGAGAACAGAACCAAACATACCAACAAAATAAAATAAATAGGATAGAAATGTACAAGTAAAATAAATAAATAAATAAATAGAGTAATAAATATGTACAACCATATATACATATATACAGGTGCTGTGGGGAAGGGAAGGAGGTAAGATGGGGGGATGGAGAGGGGGACGAGGGGGAGAGGAAGGAAGGGGCTCAGTCTGGGAAGGCCTCCTTGAGGACGTGAGCTCTCAGTAGGACCTTGAAGGGAGGAAGAGATCTAGACTGGCGGATGGGCAGAGGGAGGGCATTCCAGGCCCGGGGGATGACATGGGCCGGGGGTCGATGGCGGGACAGGCGAGAAAGAGGTACAGTGAGGAGATTAGTGGCAGAGGAGCAGAGGGTGCGGGGTGGGCTGTAGAATGACAGAAGGGAGGTGAGGTAGGAAGGGGCTAGGTGATGGAGAGCCTTGAAGCCGAGGGTGAGGAGTTTCTGCCGGATGCGCAGATTGATTGGTAGCCACTGGAGATTTTTGAGGAGGGGAGTAACATGCCCAGAGCGTTTCTGGACAAAGACAATCCGGGCAGCAGCATGAAGTATGGATTGAAGTGGGGAGAGACACGAGGATGGGAGATCAGAGAGAAGGCTGATGCAGTAGTCCAGACGGGATAGGATGAGAGCTTGAACTAGCAGGGTAGCGGTATGGATGGAGAGGAAAGGGCGGATCTTGGCAATATTGCGGAGCTGAGACCGGCAGGTTTTGGTGACAGCTTGGATGTGAGGGGTGAATGAGAGAGCGGAGTCGAGGATGACACCAAGGTTGCGGGCTTGTGAGACGGGAAGGATGGTAGTGCCGACAACAGAGATGGGAAAGTCAGGGAGCGGGCAGGGTGTGGAAGGGAAGACTAGGAGTTCAGTCTTGGACATGTTGAGTTTTAGGTGGTGGGCAGACATCCAGATAGAGATGTCCTGAAGGCAGGAGGAGATGTGAGCCTGGACAGAGGGCGATAGAGCAGGGGCAGAGATGTAGATCTGGGTGTCATCAGCGTAGAGATGATAGCTGAAGCCGTGGGAGCGAAATGAAATTAAGGAATTAAGTCACCTTCCCATGGCTATGCAGCAGAGAACTGGTAAAGGTGGGATTAGAACCCAGGTCCTCTGATTCCCAGGCCTGTGTTCTTCCCAGTAGCCCCCCGTTTCTATACAGTTTGAAGCTTTGTGCCTCCAACAGAATGGAAGCTCCCTGGAGGCAGTGATTATATGTATAAATACCACGTCCTCTGTAGGTCCTCAATAAATAGAACCGATAGACTTAGTCCTATTACTTCACCCACAACATTAATGTCTCTGAATTGAAGTCTTCCCTCATCCTGCGCAGGGAGTAGACATGATTCCCGAGAAACGTTCCGTGCCTCCACCGTGAACTCAGAGATCAATTTGAATTTAGTAACTCCCTCCTCTCCATGGAGAATCACCAGCGAGTGTCCTGTCAATTCCTTCCCTTATTCCATCAATGGACTCTAACTTTGGCTCTTTTGTCATCACATGCATAAAGTCAGGGCTTCCTCCCGAGAATGCCCACCGTCTCCACGGTTAAGGAATTCCTCCTGTTGGGTTTCTCGGAGGTCCAGGAGCTGCAGCTGGTCCACTCCGCTCTGTTCCTCCTGGTCTACCTGGCGGCCCTGACAGGGAATCTCCTCATCGTCGCCATCACCACCCTCGACCGGTGCCTCCGCACCCCCATGTACTTCTTCCTCAGGAATCTGTCCGTCGTCGACCTCTGCTACATCTCCGTCACCGTCCTCAAATCTGCCGTCATCTCCCTGACCGATTGTAGAGCCATTTCCCTCCTGGGCTGTGCCACCCAAGTGTTCTCGGTGGTCCCGTTTGGCGGTTCAGAGATGTTCCTCCTCACGGCGATGTCCTATGACCGCTACGCCGCCTTCTGCCTCCCGCTGCACTACGAGCTCATCATGACCGACACGGCCTGTGGAAATATGGCGGCCTCCTCCTGGCTCACCGGGGTGATTTTTGGGGTGTTGTATTCAGCTTCGACTTTCTCCCTGAGCTTCTGCGGGTCCAACATCATCCAGCAGTTCTTCTGTGACATCCCCTCCATGATGAAGATCTCCTGCTCCGAGGATTACCTCGTCAGCGACGTGAGCATCATCGGTGGGGTAGCTTTAGTTGTCGTCTGCCCGGTCTCCATCGTATTCTCGTACGTGCGCATCTTCCGGGCCGTGCTGAGGATGCCGGCCGCCAAGAGGCGGGGCAGAGCCTTCTCCACCTGCCTGACTCACCTCGCTGTTGTCATCGTCTACATCCTGACCGGAGCTTTCACCCAGGTCAAGCCCGTGTCAGACTCCCCCTCGACCCTGGACCTCCTGTTGTCCATATCCTACACTGTGATGTCCCCCGCCCTGAACCCCCTCATCTACAGCCTGAGGAACCGGAACATGAAGGCCGCCCTGGGGAGAGTCCTTAAGGGGAGACTCCTCCTCTCTCTTCTAAGGGACAAAACGTCTCTTTCCTTTTGCTGACTATCCCATTCCTCATCAGGATTCCCGATCGTGGGAGTAACCATATAAAGAGCTCTCCAAAGACGAAGTGCGGCGCCTGAGGCTTTGTCAATATCTGGAAAGGAGGCTGAAAAGCCGGGTGTGACTGTCAGCCCGGTGTGGGAAGGTATTGTCTCTCTTTATCCTGAATGATTCTTTCCAAACGCATAGTACGGTGCTCTGCTCGCCGTAAGCACTCGATAAATATGATTGATGAATGAATGAATGAATGACAAGTGATTGTTTGGGCGACAACATGGTTTAGTGGAATGATCGTGTGGCTGAGCGTCATGAGATTAGAAATGTCTGCACGGTTCTGCCACGGGCCTCCTGTATCACCTTGGTTCAGCTACGTAACCCCTACGGGTCTCACTGTAAAATCGGCATTCAATATGCGCTCTCTCTTTGTCTTACAATCTGAGCCCCCGCGGGTCCGGAAACGTCTCCGATATGATTGGTTTGTTTCTACTCTGACACTTGGCAGTCTTTCTGTAAGTAAATTCTTAATAAATTCAATAATGATAATGTCGATACTACTACTGATGATCACAGTAATTCTCTGAATTTTAAGATCCCTCTTGGCCATTATATGAATCAGAAAATCGGAGGGTCACAAGGGAGAAGGGACCTAGGGTCAGTGACGTAACATCCCTACGATCTCTTTTCCTCGTACACTCTGAGCCCCTTTGGGACAGAAATGGTGTCTGAACTGATTCTTTGGTTTCCACTCCAGCAAGTGGAACGATTTAGGCACACCACTTCTTAATAAATATGATAATGATATCATTATTAATAATGACTATGAAAATGTAACGATACGCTCTTTAGCATGACTCTGGGGGTGGGAATGAAAGTTGGAAAATGGGAGATGGTATGGGAGAAGGGAAGAAAGGATGACTACAGCTGCATCTGACTTGTCAAATCCATCCTCTCTCAGCAGTCCATTTTTCCTTCCTTCCATCCATCCATCCATCCTTCCAACCATCCATCCATCCATCCATCCATCCATCCAGAGCACGGGCTTGGGAGTTGGAGGTCACGGGTTCTAATCCCAGTTCCGCTACTTGCTGCCGTGTGACCTTGGGCAAGTCTCTTCACTTCTCTGGGCCTCAGTTCCCTCGGTTGTGAAATGTGCGTTAAGACTGTGAGCCTGTGTGGGACAGGGACTTGTCTGACCCAGTTGGCTAGTATCCATTCCAGCACATAATAAAAGCTTATCAAATACCACCATTATGGTTATTGTTATCATTATTATTAAGGATCGGGAGGGGAGCTTTTAATACAGGCCCAGATGGAGACAATTAAGCACCTGGAGACAAGGAAGCAGCAGCAAAGCCCAGTTGATAGAGCATGGACCTGGGCGTCAGAGGGCCTGGGTTCGAATTCCGGCTCCACCGCTTGTCTGTCATGTGACCTTGGGCAAGCCATTTCACTTCTTGCCTCAACTACCTCATCTGTAAAAGGGGGATTAAGACTGGAAGTCCTATGCAGGACAGGGACTGGTCCAACCTGACCAGCTTGTGGGGACTTTAGTTCTTAGAGCGGTCCCTAGAAAATGGGAAACATTTACCATGTACCGTTATGAAAAAATTAATCGGGGAAGGTCCCGTGGATTTCATAGAGTTTCGGGAAGGAGTGCGGAAGATGGGAAGCCCCGAGGGCTGGTGGATATGAAGTGAGAGGGAATTCCAAGCAGAAGAAAGGTGTTGAGGTAGGGGTCTGAGTTGGGGGAGTTGGGAATATGGCACAGCGAGAGGGGGAGCTTGGGAGGGATGGAGAATGCAGATAGAAATTCAGTAGGTGAAGATAATGCGCATCCATCAATCGATTTTATTTGTTGAGTGCTTACTATGTGCAGACCTTAGTGGTAAGTACTTGGGAGAGTACGATATAACAATGTAACAGGGTTGGTAGCCACATTTCCTGCCCATGATGAGCTTACAGTCTAGAGGGGAATGTCAAAATTGGATTGCTGCAGATTTCAGATTCATTCCTTCATTCAATCAGATTTATTCATTCATTCAATCAATCAATCGTATTTATTGAGCATTTACTGTGTGCAGAAAACTGTACTAAGCGCTTGGGAAGTACAAGGTGGCAACATATAGAGACAGTCCCTACCCAACAGTGGGCTCACAGTCTAGAAGGGGGAGACAGAGAACAAAACCAAACATACTAACAAAATAAAATAAATAGAATAGATATGTACAAGTAAAATAAATAAATAAATAAATAGAGTAATAAATATGTACAAACATATATACATATATACAGGTATTGTGGGGAAGGGAAGGAGGTAAGATGTGGGGATGGAGAGGGGGACGAGGGGGAGAGAAAGGAAGGGGCTCAGTCTGGGAAGGCCTCCTGGAGGAGGTGAGCTCTCAGTAGGGCCTTGAAGGGAGGAAAAGAGCTAGCCTGACGGATGGGCAGAGGGAGGGCATTTCAGGCCCGGCGGATGACGTAGGCCGGGGGTCGATGGAGGGACAGGCGAGAACGAGGTACGGTGAGGAGATTAGCGGCAGAGGAGTGGAGGGTGCGGGGTGGGCTGTAGAAGGAGAGAAGGGAGGTGAGGTAGGAGGGGGCGAGGTGATGGAGAGCCTTGAAGCCGAGGGTGAGTAGTTCTGCCTGATGCGCAGATTGATTGGTAGCCACTGGAGATTTTTGAGGAGGGGAGTAACATGCCCAGAGCGTTTCTGGACAAAGACAATCCGGGCAGCAGCATGAATTATGGATTGAAGTGGGGAGAGACACGAGGATGGGAGATCAGAGAGAAGGCTGATGCAGTAATTGAGCGCTTACTGCGTTCAGAGCACTGTACTAAGCACTTGGGAAGTACAAGTTGGCAACACATAGAGATGGTCCCACCCCACAACGGGCTCACAGTCTAGAAGGGATCCCAAGCCCTGGCATGGGATGAAACTCCAAGCCTCAGAGCACAACCAGAAAGCTATTATTAATCTATTTAGTTTATTAATGATGTGTATACATCTGTAATTCCATTTATCTCTTTAGATGGTATTGACGCCTGTCTACTTGTTTTGCTTTGTTGTCTGGCTCCCCCTTCTAGACCGTGAGCCCGTTGTTGTGTAGGGATTGTCTCTGTTGCCAAATTATACTTTTCCAGTGCTTCGTACAGTGCTCTGCACACAGTGAACGCTCAATAAATATGATTGAATGCATGAGTGAATGAATCATGAAAGGGAATGATGATTAGTCTGTTGAAGGAGTCACAGAGTTGGAACCACACGGGAATGGGTAGTGATTTAGGTTGTGAGGGCCGGGACCCCAGGGAGAGAACGATCCCGGCCTTCTGAGATTCCCAGGCAGCCAGCCGTCTCAGCGGAGCCTTGGGTATGTCCCCCCACGGGGAATCTCGCAGGAAATAACCCGCCATCATCTGAGGCTACTGCACAGCCAGCCGGAGAGCCGAGATTGGGGAGGGAGGATCCTGACAGCCCCCATCCCTCGTCCAGACTTTCTGGTAACCCCCATCCGCGTCCAGGACCGACGAGATAGAGTGAGCCTCTCTCTCAGCAGAGTTCGACACTCCCCAGCCCAGGACGGGTCCGGTGAGTCCGGAGAGGAGCAGGGGAAAGCTGAGGGAAATTTCAGTAGGGAACTGGGATTACCAGGGTCAGAGAAATAATTTCTCTAAATCAGAAGCAGTGTCGCTTAGTGGAAAGAGCACGGGCCCTGGAGTCAAGAGGACCTGGGTTCTAATTCATTCATTCAGTCGTATTTCTTGAGCGCTTACTGTGTGCAGAGCACTGTACTGAGCTCTTAGAAAGTACAATTCGGCAACAGATAGAGACAATCCCTATGCAACAACGGGCTCACCGTCTAGAAGGGGGAGACAGACCACGAAACAAAACAAGTAGACAGGCGTCAGGGCTTTGAACAGAGGAACAGAGCTAGTTTGGGGGAGACGTGGGCATGTTTGAAGGCAGATGGGGAATGCTCTATCCACTTTATCACACCACAAAAGACACATTCCCTGCCCCTCCTAGAAGAAAAAAAAATGAATGGAAAGATGAATATACAATTATTGCTTGCCATTTTACTGATGAGTAAACTGAGGCCTAGATAAGTGAAGCAACTTGCCCAATATCCCACAGCAGCAAAGGGACAGAGGCAGGATTAGAACCCCAGTCCTCTGACTCCCACTAAACTATGCTTGGGAGAGTACAATGGAACAGAGCTGGGAGATGTGTATGCTCCCCTCAAGGAGCTCACGGTCAAGAAGAGAACTCCTAGGCCCATTCCTTTGCCGCTAAATGAGGATGGACTTGAGTTGATTCACGCTTGAGTTGGGTGAAGTGAGTTTAGAGGGCTGGGAAATGAATCGGGAAAGCTGGTTGGAGTCGGGGTTGGGATTTTAGCAGTAAAGAATTCAGAAAGAAGTGTGCTTGCTCTGATTTTGAGCTAATAAGAGAGGGAGTTCCAGCCTAGGATGGAAACGGGAGAGTCGATCGTGAGTAACATCTAGAAAGTTGCTTTGAGAGCTGAGAAGACGAGTTGAACAATGGAAAGGGGGTGAAGTGCAGTCATAGGGCGGAGAACCTTCAAGCCGATTAAGAGATTTTGTTCCTTGTGAAAAGACACAATTTATCATGAGAGGACAATGAGGAGAGGAGAGATGTAGGCTGAGCGATGCTATAGGAAAGGACGTGAGGAATGATGAGGTATCCTTTGTTTGTGTGTGAACAAGTGTGAATGCAGATATGTGAGCAAATGAGATCGGTTTGGAGTTATACGTGGTTTTTTTGTTGTTTGTTTTATGGTGTTTTAAAGTGCTCATTATGTGCCAGGTACTGTACTAAGCGCTAGGGTGGATACAATCTGATCAGGTTGGACACAGTCCATGCCCCATAGGGTGCTCACAGTTGTAACCCCCGTTTTTCAGATGAGGTAACCGAGGCACAGAGACGGTAAGCCACGGGCCCCAGGTCACACAGCAGACAAGGAGCAAAAAGAGGATTAGAATCCAGGTACTACTCTCTTCCGGGCCCATTCTTTCTCCACTAAACGAATGTATTTATGTGTGAAGGCACTTCTCGTTTGACTCTAAAACCACCGAGAACATTTCACAACAGTCATGAACATATCTTTATATTCTCTGACCTCTGCTATCCGCTATTCATTTAAGCTTTGGTCTCCTCAACCAAAAATGATACTCATGATGCTCATTAAGAGCGTACTACATTCCAAGTTAAGTATTAAGTGCTGAGGGTGATTCAGGACAATCTGGTAGAATATAGTCCATGTCTCACAAGAGATTCACAGACTAAGTAGGGGGAAAACATATATCAGATCCTCTTTTCTCTATAGAGGAAACTGAGGCGTCGAGAAATTAAGTTCCTTAATGATGGCTTTGCAGCAGAGAACTGGTAGAGGTGGGATTAGAACACATGTCCTCTGATTCCCAGGCCTGTGTCCTTCCCAATAGACCCCTGCTTCTACACAGTTTGAAGCTTGGTGGCCCCAATGGAATGGAAGCTCCCTGGGGGCAGTGATTATATGTATTAATACCACGTCCTCTGTAGGTCCTCAATAAATAGAACCGATCGACTTAGTCCTATTCCTTCACCACTGAAATCAATGTCTCTGAATTGAAGTCTTCCCTCATCCTGTGCAGGGAGTCGACATCAGTCCCCAGAAACATTCAGTGCCTCCACCGTGAACTCAGAGATCATTATGAATTCAATAACTCCCTCCTCTCCGTGGAGACTCACCAGCGAGTGTCCTGTCAATTCCTTCACTCATCCCACCAATGGACTCTAACTTTGGCTCTTCTCTCATCACATGCAGAAAGTCAGTGTTGTCTCCCCAGAATGCCCAACGTCTCCACGGTGAGGGAATTCCTCCTGCTGGGATTCTCGGAGATCCGGGAGCTGCAGCTTGTCCACGCCGCGCTGTTCCTCCTGATCTACCTGGTGGCCCTGACGGGGAATCTCTTCTTCGTCGCCGTCACCGCCCTCGACCGGCGCCTCCGCACCCCCATGTACTTCTTCCTCAGGAACCTGTCTGTTGTCGAACTCTGCTATATCTCCGTCACCGTCCCCAACTCTGCCGTCATCTTCCTGACCGATCGTAGAGCCATCTCCCTCCTGGGCTGTGCCACCCAGGTCTTCTCGGTGGTCCTGTTTGGTGGTTCAGAGATGTTCCTCCTCACGGCGATGTCCTATGACCGCTACGCCGCCATCTGCTTCCCCATGCGTTATGAGCTCATCATGACCGACACGGCCTGTGGAAAGATGGTGGCCGCCTCCTGGATCACCGGGGTGATTTTGGGGGTGTTGTATTCAGCTTCGACTTTCTCCCTGAGCTTCTGCGCGTCCAACACAATCCAGGAGTTCTTCTGTGACATCCCCTCCCTGCTGAAGATCTCCTGCTCCGAGGATCACATTGTCAGCGACGTGAGCATCACCGGTGGGGTAGCTTTAGTTGTCGTCTGCTTGGTCCCCATCGTCGTCTCTTACGTGCGCAACTTCCTGGCCATGCTGAGGATGCCGGCCGCCGAGAGCCGGGCCAAAGCCTTCTCTACCTGCCTGCCTCACCTCGCTGTCGTCATCTTCTTCCTCTAGACCGGAACGTTCACCCACATCAAGCCTATGTCAGACTCCCCCTCGACCCTGGACCTCCTGTTGTCCATATCCTACACCGTGATGCCTCCCGCCCTGAACCCCCTCATCTACAGCCTGAGAAACCGGGACATGAAGGTCGCCCTGGGAAGAGTCCTAAAGGGGAGACTCCTTCTCCCTCTTCTAAGGGACAAAACGTCTGTTTCCTTTTGCTCACTATCCCGTTCCTCATCAGGATTCCGACCGTGGGGGTTGCCATATAAAGAGCTTTCCAAAGACAAAGTCCGGCGTCTGAGGATTTGACAATGTCTGGGATGGAAGCCGATAAGCCGGGTGCGACCGTAAACCCGGTGTGGGCACGGATTGTCTCTCTTTATTCTGAATGATACTTTCCAAACGCTTAGTACGGTGCTCTGCTCGCGGTAAGCACTCGATAAAGATGATTGATGAATGAATGAATGACTGACAAGTGATTGTTTGGGCGACACCATGGTTTAGTGGAATGATCGTGTGGCTGGGCATCATGAGATTAGGGAGGTCTGCCCGGTTCTGCCACGGGCCTGCTGTATCACCTTGGTTCAGCTACATAACCCCTCTGGGTCTCGCTGTAAAATCGACATTCAATATGTGCTCTCTCTTTGTCTTTCAAACTGAGCCCCCGCGGGTCAGGAAACGTTTCCGATATGATTAGTTTGTTTCTACTCTGACACTTGGCAGTCTTTTCGTATGTAAATTCTTAATAAATTCAATAATGATAATGTCGATACTACTATTGATGATCACAGTAATTCTATGAATTTTAAGATCCCTCTTGGTGGTTATCAAAATCAGTTAATCGGAGGGTCACAAGGGAGAAGGGACCTAGGGTCAGTGACATAGCATCCCTACGATCTCTGTTCCTCTTACACTCTGAGCCACTGTGGGACAGAAATTGTGTCTGAATCGATTCTTTGGTTTCTACTCCAGCAAGCAGAACGATTTAGGCACACGACTTCTTACTAAATACGATAATGATATCATTATTAGTAATGACTATGAAAATGTAATGATACGCTCTTTAACATGACTCTGGGGATGGGAATGAAAGTTGGAAAATGGGAGGTCGCGGGTTCTAATCCCAGTTCTGCTACTTGTCTGCCGTGTGACCTCGGGCAAGTCTCTTCACTTCTCTGTACCTCAGTTCCCTCGGCTGTAAAATGGGGGTTGAGACTGTGAGCCCGTGTGGGACAGGGACTCGTCTGATCCAATTGGCTAGGATCCACTCCAGCACATAATAAATGCTTATCAAATAACACTATTATTATTATTGTTATCATTATTATTAAGGATGGGGAGAGGAGCTTTTTACACATGCCCAGACAGAGACAATTAAGCACCCTGAGACAAGGAAGCACGGGGAAGCAGCATAGCCCAGTTGATAGAGCATGGACCTGGGCGTCAGAGGGCCTGGGTTCGAATTCGGCCTCCACCGCTTGTCTGCCATGTGACCTTGGGCAAGTCATTTCACTTCTTGCCTCAACTACCTCGTCTCTAAAAGGGGGATTAAGACTGGAAGTCCTATGCGGGACAGGGACTGGTCCAACCTGACTATCTTTTGGGAACTTGAGTGCTTAGAGCGGTCCCTAGAAAATGGGAAACATTTACCATGTACCATTATGAAAAAATTAATCGGGGAAAGATGAGAAAGATGGGAAAGATGGGAAGCCCCGAGCGCTGGTGGATATGAAGCGAGAGAGAATTCCAAGCAGGGGAAAGGTGGTGACGTAGGGGTCTGAGTCGGTGGAGTTGGAAAAGAGGCACAGTGAGAGGGGGAGCTTGGGAGGGATGGAGAATGCAGATAGAAATTCAGTAGGGGAAGAGAATGCACATCCATCAATCCATCTTATTCATGGAGCGCTTTCTATGTGCAGACCTTGGTAGTAAGCGCTTGAGAGAGTACGATATAACAATGTAACAGGATTGGTAGCCACATTTCCTGATGAGCTTACAGTCTAGAGGGGAATGTCAAAGTTGGATTGCTGCAGATTTCAGATTCATTCATTCATTCAATCGTATTTATTCACTCATTCAATCATATTTGTTGAGCGCTTACTGCGTGCAGAGCACTGTACTAAACGCTTGTGAAGTACACGTTGGCAACATATAGAGACAGTCCCTACCCAACAACGGGCTTACAGTCTAGAAGGGGTCCCATGCCCTGGCGTGGGATGAAACTCCAATCCTCAGAGCATAACCAGAACGCTATTAATAATCTATTTACTTTATTAATGACATGTATATATCTATAATTCAATTTATCTATTTAGATGGTATTGATGCCTGTCTCCTTGTTTTGTCTTTTTGTCTGGCTCCCCCTTCTAGACCGTGAGCCCATTGTTGTGTAGGGATTGTCTCTGTTGCCGAACCGTACTTTTCCAGCGCTTAGTACAGTGCTCTGCACACAGTAAGCGCTCAATACGTATGACTGCCTGAAGGAATGAATGACAGAAAGGGAATGATGATTAGTCCGTTGAAGGAGTCACAGAGTGGGAACCATAGGGGAATCATCACTTATCAATCGTATTTATTGAGCGCTTACTATGTGCAGAGCACTGTACTAAGCGCTTGGGAAGTACAAATTGGCAACATAGAGACAGTCCCTACCCAACAGTGGGCTCAGAGTCTAGAAGGGGGAGACAGAGAACAAAACCAAACATATTAACAAAATAAAATAAATAGAATAGATATGTACAAGTAAAATAAATAGAGTAATAAATATGTACAAATAATATAATAATAATGATAATAAGCTCTTACTATGTGCCAAGCACTGTTCTAAGCACTGGGGTAGATACAAGGCCATCAGGTTGTCCCATGTGGGGCTCAGTCTTCATCCCCATTTTACAGATGAGGGAACTGAGGCACAGAGAAGCTAAGTGACTTGCCCAAAGTCACACAGCTGACATGTGAGGGAGCAGGGATTAGAACCCATGAATGGGTAGTTATTTAGGTTGTGAGGGCCGGGACCGCAGGAAGCCCACGATCCCGGCCTTCCGAGATTCCCGGCCGGCTGGCCGTCTCAGCGGAGCCCCGGGCCCGTCCTCCAACGGTGAATCTCCCAGGAAAAAACCTGCCGTCGTCAGAGGGGACGGCGCAGCCAGCCAGACAGCCGAGACGGGGAGGGAGGATCCTGACAGACCCGATCCCTCGCCCAAACCATCCTGTCACCCCCATCCACGTCCAGGACTGATGAGATGGAGTGAGTCTCTCTCTCAGCAGAGGCCGACGAACCCAGCCAAGGGCGGGCCCGGAGAGTCCAGAGAGGAGCAGGGGAAAGCTGAGGGAAATTTTGGTAGGGAACTGGGATGACCAGGGTCAGAGTCACAATTTCTCTAAATTAGAAGCAGTGTCACTTAGTGGAAAGAGCACGGGCCCGGGAGTCAAGAGGACCTGGGTTCTAATTCATTCACTCAATCGTATTTGCTGAGCGCTTACTATGTTTAGAGCACTGGACAAAGCAGTTGGAAAGAACAATTCGGCAACAGATAGAGACAATCCCTATCCTACAATGGGCTCACAGCCTAGAAGGGGGAGACAGCCCACAAAACAAAACAAGTAGACAGGCATCAGTGCTTTGAACAGGGGAAGAGAGCTAGTTTGGGGGAGACGAGTATGTTTGAAGGCAGAAGGGAAGTGCACTATCCACTTTATCACACACCACAACAGACACATTCCCTGCCCCTCCTACAAGAAAAAATAATGAATGGAAAGATGAATATGCAATTATTGCATGCCATTTTACCGATGATGAAACTGAGGCCTAGAGAAGGGAAGCGACTTGCCCAAGGTCGCACAGCAGCAAAGGGACAGAGGCAGGATTAAAACCCATGTCCTCTGACTCCCACTAAACTATGCTTCGGAGAGTACAATGGAACAGAGCTGGGAGATGTGTATGCTTCCCTCAAGGTGCTCACGGTCAAGAAGAGAACTCCTGGGCCCATCCTTTTTCTGCTAAATGAGGATGGATTTTAGTTGCTTCACGCTTGAATTGGGTGAAATGGGTTTAGAGGGCTGGGAAATGAATCGGGGAAGCTGGTTGGAGGAGGGGGGGAGTTTAGCAGTAAAGAATTCAGAAGGAACTGTGCTCGCTCTGATTTTGAGCTGATAAGAGAGGGAGTTCCAGCCCAGGATGGAAACGGGAGAGTCGATCGTGAGTAACAACTAGAAAATTGCTTTGAGAGCTGAGAAGACGAGTTGAACGATGGAAAGGGGGTGAAGGTCAGTCATAGGGCGGAGAGACTTCATGTCAATTAAGAGTTTTTGTTCCTTGTGAAAAGACACAATTTGTAGTGAAAGGAGGAGGAGGAGAGGAGAGATGTAGCTGAGCGATGCTATAGGAAAAGACTCGATGAATGATGAGGTATACTTGTGTTTGTGCGTACAAGTGTGAATGCAGATATGTATTTAGCTTTAATTCTATTTGTTCTGACGACATGACACCTGTCCACATGTTTTGTTTTGTTGTCTGTCTCCCCCTTCTAGACTTTCAGCCTGTTGATGGTTAGAGACCGTGTATATATGTTGCCAACTTGTACTTCCCAAGCGCTTAGTACAGTGCTCTGCACACAGTAAGCGCTCGATAAATACGGTTGAACGACCGAATATGTAAGCAAATGGGATGGTTTGGAGTATACGTGGTATTTTATTGTTGTTGTTTGTTTGTTTTACGGTGTTTTTAAGTGCTCATTATGTGCCAGGTACTGTACTAAACACTGGACACAGTCCATGGCCCATAAGGTGCTCACAGTTGTACCCCCCGTTTTTCAGATGAGGTAACTAAGGCACAGAGACGGTAAGCGATGGGACCCAGGTCACAGAGCAGACAAGGACCGAAGACAGGATTGGAGTCCAGGTACTACTCTCTACCAGGCCCATTCTTTCTCCACTAAATGGATGAATTAATGTTTGAAGGCACTTCTCATTTGACTCTGAAACCACTGAAAACATTTCACAACAGTCACGAACATATCTTTATATTCTCTGACCTCTGCTATCTGCTATTCATTTCAGTTTCGGTCTCCTCAGCCAAAAATAATACTCTTGATATTTATTAAGTGCTCACTACGTTCCAAGCAAAGTATTAAATGCTAGGTGAGATTCAGGACCATCTGGTAGAACACAGTCCATGTCTCACGAGGGATTCACAGACTAGGAGGGAAACCAGATATTGAATCCTCATTTTATTAGTGAGAAAACGGAGGCGTAGAGAAATTAAGTCACCTTCCCATGGCTATGCAGCAGAGAACTTGTAGAGGTAGGATTAGAACCCATGTCCTCTGATTCCCAGGCCTGTGTTCTTCCCAATAGCCCCCTGCATCTACACAGTTCGAAGCTTGGTGCCTCCAATAGAATGGAAGCTCCCTGGGGGCAGTGATTATATGTACAAATACCACGTCCTCTGTAGGTCCTCAATAAATAGAACCGATCGACTTAGTCCTATTCTTTCACCCCCAACATTAATGTCTCTGAATTGAAGTCTTCCTTCATCCTGTGCAGGGAGTCGACATCATTCCCCAGAAACGTTCCGTGCCTCCTCCGTGAACTCAGAGATCATTTTGAATTCAGTAACTCCCTCCTCTCCATGGAGAATCACCAGCGAGTGTCCTGTCAATTCCTTCACTCATCCCACCAATGGACTCTAACTTTGGCTTTTCTCTCATCACATGCTGAAAGTCAGGGCTGCCTCCCCAGAATGCCCAATTTCTCCACTGTGAAGGAATTCCTCCTGCTGGGTTTCTCGAAGGTCCGGGAGCTGCAGCTGGTCCATGCCACGCTGTTCCTCCTGCTCTACCTGGTGGCCCTGACGGGGAATCTCCTCATGGTCGCCGTCACCGCCTTTGACCAGCGCCTCCGCACCCCCTTGTACTTCTTTCTCAGGAACCTGTCCGTCGTCGACCTCTGCTACATCTCCGTCCCCGTCCCCAAGTCTGCTGTCATCTCCTTCACTGATCGTAGAGCCATCTCCCTCCTGGGCTGTGCCGCCCAGGTCTTCTCGGTGGTCCTGTTTGGTAGTTCAGAGATGTTCCTCCTCACGGCGATGTCCTATGACCGCTACTCCGCCATTTGCCTTCCCCTGCGCTACAAACTCATCATGACCGACACGGCCTGTGGAAAAATGGCGGCCGCCTCCTGGATCACCGGGGTGATTTTGGGGGTGTTGTATTCAGCTTCGACTTTCTCCCTGAGCTTCTGTGCGTCCAACATCATCCAGCAGTTCTTCTGTGACATCCCCTCCCTGCTGAAGATCTCCTGCTCCGAGGATCACATCGTCAGCGACGTGAGCATCACCGGTGGGGTAGCTTTAGTTGTCGTCTGCTTGGTCCCCATCGTCGTCTCTTACGTGTGCAACTTCCTGGCCGTGCTGAGGATGCCGGCCGCCGAGAGCCGGGCCAAAGCCTTCTCCACCTGCCTGCCACACCTCGCTGTCGTCATCGTCTTCCTCTAGACCGGAACGTTCACCCACATCAAGCCTATGTCAGACTCCCCCTCGACCCTGGACCTCCTGTTGTCCATATCCTACACCGTGATGCCTCCCGCCCTGAACCCCCTCATCTACAGCCTGAGAAACCGGGACATGAAGGTCGCCCTGGGAAGAGTCCTAAAGGGGAGACTCCTTCTCCCTCTTCTAAGGGACAAAACGTCTGTTTCCTTTTGCTCACTATCCCGTTCCTCATCAGGATTCCGACCGTGGGGGTTGCCATATAAAGAGCTTTCCAAAGACAAAGTCCAGCGTCTGAGGATTTGACAATGTCTGGGATGGAAGCCGATAAGCTGGGTGCGACCGTAAACCCGGTGTGGGCACGGATTGTCTCTCTTTATTCTGAATGGTACTTTCCAAACGCTTAGTACGGTGCTCTGCTCGCGGTAAGCACTCGATAAAGATGATTGATGAATGAATGAATGACTGACAAGTGATTGTTTGGGCGACACCATGGTTTAGTGGAATGATCGTGTGGCTGGGCATCATGAGATTAGGGAGGTCTGCCCGGTTCTGCCACGGGCCTGCTGTATCACCTTGGTTCAGCTACATAACCCCTCTGGGTCTCGCTGTAAAATCGGCATTCAATATGCGCTCTCTCTTTGTCTTTCAAACTGAGCCCCCGCGGGTCAGGAAACGTTTCCGATATGATTAGTTTGTTTCTACTCTGACACTTGGCAGTCTTTTCGTATGTAAATTCTTAATAAATTCAATAATGATAATGTCGATACTACTATTGATGATCACAGTAATTCTATGAATTTTAAGATCCCTCTTGGTGGTTATCAAAATCAGTTAATCGGAGGGTCACAAGGGAGAAGGGACCTAGGGTCAGTGACATAGCATCCCTACGATCTCTGTTCCTCTTACACTCTGAGCCACTGTGGGACAGAAATTGTGTCTGAATCGATTCTTTGGTTTCTACTCCAGCAAGCAGAACGATTTAGGCACACGACTTCTTACTAAATACGATAATGATATCATTATTAGTAATGACTATGAAAATGTAACGATACCCTCTTTAGCATGACACTGGGGGTGGGAATGAAAGTTGGAAAATGGAAGATGGTATGGGAGAAGGGAAGAAACGATGACTGCAGCTCCATCTGACTTGTCAAATCCATCCTCTTTCAGCAATACATTTTTCCTTCCTTCCAACATCCTTCCTTCCAACCATTCATCCATCCATCCATCCATCCATCCATCCATCCATTCATCCATCCATCCATCCATCCATCCATCCATCCATCCAGAGCACGGGCTTGGGAGTTGGAGGTCGCGGGTTCTAATCCCAGTTCTGCTACTTGTCTGCCGTGTGACCTCGGGCAAGTCTCTTCACTTCTCTGGGCCTCAGTTCCCTCGGCTGTAAAATGGGGGTTGAGACTGTGAGCCTGTGTGGGACAGGGACTTTGACCCAGTTGGCAAGTATTCACTCCAGCACATAATAAACGCTTATTATGCGCGGCTCACTGGAAAGAGCATGGGCTTTGGAGTCAGAGGTCAAGGGTTCAAATCCTGTCTCCACCAATTGTCAGCTGTGTGACTTTGGGCAAGTCACCTAACTTCTCTGGGCCTCAGTTACCTCATCTGTAAAATGGGGATTAAGACTGTGAGCCCCCCGAGGGACAACCTGATCACCTTGTAACCTCCCCAGCGCTTAGAACAGTGCTTTGCACATAGTAAGCGCTTAATACATGCCATCATTATTATTGTTATCAAATACCACTATTATGATTATTGTTATCATTATAATTAAGGATGGGGAGGGGAGCTTTTTACACAGTCCCAGATGGAGACAATTAAGCACCTGGAGACAAGGAAGCACGGGGAAGCAGCATAGTCTGATAGAGCATGGGCCTGGACGTCAGAGGGCCTGGGTTCGAATTCCGCCTCCACCACTTGTCTGCCTTGTGACCTTGGGCAAGATATTTCACTTCTTGCCTCAACTACCGCTGCTGTAAAAGGGGGATTAAGACTAAAAGTCCTATGCGGGATAGGGACTGGTCCAACCTGACTAGCTTGTGGGGACTTTAGTGCTAAGAGCGGTCCCTAGAAAATGGGAAACATTTACCATGTACCATTATGAAAAAATTAACCGGGGAAGGTCCCTTGGATTTCATAGAGTTTCAGGAAGGAGTGTGGAAAATGGGAAGCCCTGAGGGCTGGTGGATATGAAGGGAGAGGGAATTCCAAGCAGGGGAAAGTTTTTGAGGTAGGGGTCTGAGTTGTGGGAGTTAGGAATATGGCACAGTGAGAGGGGGAGCTTGGGAGGGATGGAGAATGCAGATAGAAATTCAGTAGGGGAAGATAGTTCGCATCCATCAATCGATCTTATTTACTGAGTGCTTACTATGTGCAGACTTTGGTAGTAAGCACTTGGGAGAGTACGATATAACAATGTAACAGGGTTGGTAGCCACATTTCCTGCCCATGATGAGCTTACAGTCTAGAGGGGAATGTCAAAGTTGAATTGCTGCAGATTTCAGATTCATTCATTCATTCAATCGTATTTATTCATTCATTCAATAGTATTTATTGAGTGCTTACTGCATGCAGAGCACTGTACTAAGCACTTGGGAAGTACAAGTTGGCAACACATAGAGACGGTCCCACCCAACAACGGGCTCACAGTCTAGAAGGGATCCCAAGCCCTGGCGTGGGATGAAACTCCAAACCTCAGAGCATAACCAGAATGCTATTATTAATCTATTTAGTTTATTAATGATATGTATACATCTGTAATTCCATTTATCTATTTAGATGGTATTGATGCCTGTCTCCTTGTTTTGTTTTGTTGTCTGGCTCCCCCATCTAGAACGTGAGCCCGTTGTTGTGTGGGGATTGTCTCTGTTGCCGAATAGTACTTTTCCAGCGCTTAATACAGTGCTCTGCACACAGCGAGCGGTCAATGAATATGATTGAATGAATGAATGAATGAATCACGATAGGGAATGTTGATTAGTCTCCTGAAGGAGTCACAGAGTTACAGAGTGGGAACCACACGGGAATGGGTAGTTATTTAGGTTGTGAGTGCCGGGACTGCAGGTAGAGCAGGATCCACGACTTCTGAGATTCCCGGATGGCCAGCCGTCTCAGCGGAGCCCCGGGTCTGTCCTCCCACGAGGAACCTCGCAGGAAATAACCCGCCATCGTCTGAGGGGATGGTGCAGCCAGCCAGAGAGCCGAGTCGGGGAGGGAGTATCCTGACAGCCCCCATCCCTCGCCCAGACCTTCCTGTCATCCACATCCACATCCAGCACCGAAGAGATGGAGTAAGCCTCTCTCTCAGCAGAGTTCGACGCTCCACAGACCAGGGCGGGCCTGGTGAGTCCGGAGAGGAGCAGGGGAAAGCTGAGGGAACTTTTAGTTAGGGAACTGGGATGACCAGGGTCAGAGTGGTAATTTATCTTAATTAGAAGCAGTGTCACCTAATGGAAAGAGCACGGGCCCGGGAGTCAAGAGGATCTGGGTTCTAATTCATTCATTCAATTATATTTATACAGCACTGTACTAAGAGCTTGGAAAGTACAATTCGGCAACAGATAGAGACAATCCCTAACCAACAACGGGCTTACAGTCTAGAAGGGGGAGACATTCCACATAAAAAAACAAATAGACAGGTGTTAGGGCTTTGAACAGCGGAAGAGATCTAGTTTGGGGAAACATGGGCATGTTTGAAGGCAGAGGGGAAGTGCACTATCCACTTTATCACACCACAACAGACACATTCCCTGCCCCTCCTAGAAGAAAAAAAAATGGAAAGATGAATATGCAATTATTGCATGACATTTTACCGATGAGGAAACTGAGGCCTAGAGAAATGAAGCGACTTGCCCAAGATCCCACAGCAGAAAAGGGACAGAGGCAAGATTAGAACTCAAGACCTCTGACTCCCACTAAACTATGCGTGGGACAGTACAATGGAACAGAGCGGGGAGATGTGTATGCTCCCCTGAAGGAGCTCACGGTCAAGAAGATAACTCTTGAGCCCATCTTTTTTCCGCTACCTGAGGATGGACTTGAGTTGATTCACGCGTGAGTTAGGTGAAGTGGGTTTAGAGGGCTGGGAAATGAATCAGGGAAGCTGGTTGGAGGCGGGGGGGGGGGCGGTTAACAGTAAAGAATTCAGAAAGAAGTGTGCTTGCTCTGATTTTGAGCTAATAAGAGAGGGAGTTCCAGCCTAGGATGGAAACGGGAGATTCGATCGTGAGTAACAACTAGAAAGTTGCTCTGAGAGCAGAGAAGATGAGTTGAACGATGGACAGGGGGTGAAGTGCAGTCGTAGGGTGGAGAGTCGTCAAGCCGATTAAGAGTTTTTGTTTCTTGTGAAAAGACACAATTTGTCATGAGAGGAGGATGAGGAGAGGAGAGATGTAGGCTGAGCAATGCTATAGGAAAGGACTCGATGAATGATGAGGTATACTTGTGTTTGTGTGTGTACAAGTGTGAATGCAGATATGTGGGCAAATGGGATCGGTTTGGAGTTATACGTGGTTTTTTTTTGTTGTTGTTTGTTTGTTTTATGGTGTTTTTAAGTGCTCATTATGTGCCAGGTACTGTACTAAGCGCTGGGGTGGATACAAGCTGATCAGGTTGGACACAGTCCATGCACCATAGGGTGCTCACAGTTGTAACCCCGGTTTTTCAGGTGAGGTAACCGAGGCACAGAGACGGAAAGTGATGGGCCCCAGGTCACACAGCAGACAAGGAGCGAAAACAGGATTAGAATCCAGGTACTACTCTCAACCAGGACCATTCTTTCTCCACTAAATGGATGAATTTATGTGTGAAGGCACTTCTCGTTTGACTCTAAATCCACCGAAAACATTTCACGACAGTCAAGAACATATCATTGTGTTCTCTGACCTCTGCTATCTGCTATTTGTTTTAGTTTTGGTATCCTCAACCAAAAATAATACTCTTAATATATATTAAGTGCTTACTACGTTCCAAGCAAAGTATTAAGTGCTGGGGGAGATCCAGGACAATCTGGTAGAGCACAGTCCGTGTCTCACGGGGGATTCACAGACTAAGTAGGAGGGAAACTAGATATCGAATCCTCATTTTACTAGTGAGAAAACTGAGTCGTAGAGAAATTGTCAGCTTCCCACAGCTATGCAGCAGAGAACTGGTAGAGGTGGGATAAGAACCCAGGTCCTCTGATTCCCAGGCCTGTGTTATTCCCAATAGCCCCCTGCGTCTGCGCAGTTCGAAGCTTGGTGTCTCCAATAGAATGGAAGCTCCCTGGGGACAGTGATTATATGTATTAATACCACGTCCTCTGTAGGTCCTCAATAAATAGAACCGATTGACTTAGTCCTATTAATTCACCCCCAACATGAATGTCTCCGAATTGAAGTCATTTTGAATTGAATAACTCCCTCCTCTCCATGGAGAATCACCAGCGAGTGTCCTGTCAATTCCTTCACTCATCCCATCAATGGACTCCAACTTTGGCTCTTCTCTCATCACATGCAGAAAGTCAGTGCTGCCTCCCCAGAATGCCCACGGTGAAGGAATTCCTCCTGCTGGGATTCTCGGAAGTCCGGGAGCTGCAGCTGGTCCACGCCGTGCTCTTCCTCCTGGTCTACCTGGCGGCCCTGACAGGGAATCTCCTCATCGTCGCCGTCACCGCCCTCGACCGGAGCCTCCGCAGCCCCATGCACTTCTTCCTCAGGAACCTGTCCGTCGTTGACCTCTGCGAAATCTCCGTCACCGTCCCCAAATCTGCCATCATCTCCCTGACCGATCGTAGAGCCATCTCCTTCCTGGGCTGCGCCACCCAGGTCTACTCGGTGGTCCTGTTTGGTGGTTCAGAGATGTTCCTCCTCACGGCAATGTCCTACGACCGCTATGCCGCCATCTGCCTCCGCCTGCGTTATCAGCTCATCATGACCGACACGGCCTGTGGAAAGATGGCTGCCGCCTCCGGGCTCACCGAGGTGATTTTTGGGGTGTTGTATTCAGCTTCTACTTTCTCCCTGAGCTTCTCTGGGTCCAACATCATCCAGCAGTTCTTCTGTGACACTCCTTCCCTGCTGAAGATCTCCTGCTCCGAGGACCACTACGTCATCGACGTGACCGTCATCTGTGGAGTAGCTGTAGTTGCCATCTGCTTGGTCTCCATCGTCGTCTCGTACGTGCACATCTTCCAGGCCATGTTGAGGATGCCTGCCGCCGAGACCCGGGCCAAAGCCTTCTCCACCTGCCTGCCTCACCTCTCCGTCGTCATCGTCTTCCTCTTGGCTGGAACTTTCACCACCTCAAGCCCGTGTCAGACTCCCCCTCGACCCTGGACCTCCTGTTGTCCATGTCCTACACCGTGATGGCCCCCGCCCTGCATCTGCAGCCTGAGGAACCGGGACATGAAGGCTGCCCTGGGGAGCGTCCTAAAGGGGAGACTCCTCCTCCCTCTTCTAAGGGACAAAACGTCTGTTTCCTTTTGCTGACTATTCCGTTCCTCATCAGGATTCCAACTGTGGGGGTAGCCATATAAAGAGCTTTCCAAAGAGGAAGTCCGGCATCTGAGGACTTGTCTATGTCTGGGGCTGAGTCTGATAAGCCGGGTGTGACTGTTAGCCCGGTGTGGGTAGGGATTGTCTCACTTTGTTCTGAATGCTACTTTCCAAACGTCAAGGCCGTGTCAGACTCCCCCTCTACCCTGGACCTCCTGTTGTCCATATCCTACACCGTGATGTCCCCCGCCCTGAACATCCTCATCTACAGCCTGAGGAACCGGGACATGAATGCCGCCCTGGGGAGAGTCCTGAAGGGGAGAGTCCTCCTCCCTCTTCTAAGGGACAAAACGTCTGTTTCCTTTCGCTGACTATCCCGTTCCTCGTAAGGTTTCCCGACCGTGGGGGTAGCCATATAAAGAGCTTTCAAAAAACAAAGTCAGGCGTCTGAGGATTTGACAACGTCTGGGATGGAAGCTGATAAGCCGGGTGTGAATGTAAGCCCGGTGTGTGCACGGAATATCTCTCTTTATTCTGAATGGTACTTTCCAACCGCTTAGTACGGTGCTCTGCTCGCGGTAAGCACTCGATAAATATGATTGATGAATGAATGAATGACTGACAAGTCATTGTTTGGGCGACACCATGGTTTAGTGGAACGAACGTGTGGCTGGGCGTCATGAGATTAGGAAGGTCTTCCCAGTTCTGCCACGGGCCTGCTGTATCACCTTGGTTCAGCTACATAACCCCTCTGGGTCTCGCTGTAAAATCGGCATTCAATCTGCGCTCTCTGTCTTTCAAACTGAGCCCCCGGAGGTCAGGAATCGTCTCCGATATCAATCAATCAATCAATCAATCAATCGTATTTATTGAGCGCTTACTGTGTGCAGAGCACTGTACTAAGAGCTTGGGAAGTACAAGTTGGCAACATATAGAGACAGTCCCTACCCAACAGTGGGCTCACAGTCTAAAAGGGGGAGACAGAGAACAAAACCAAACATACTAACAAAATAAAATAAATAGAATAGATATGTACAGGTAAAATAAATAAATAAATAGAGTAAGAAATATGTACAAACATATATACATATATACAGGTGCTGTGGGGAAGGGAAGGAGGTAAAATGGGGGGATAGAGAGGGGGACGAGGGGGAGAGGAAGGAAGGGGCTCAGTCTGGGAAGGGCTCCTTCGTTTGTTTCTACTCTGACACCTGGCAGTCTTTTTGTAAGTAAATTCTTGGTAACATCAATGATGATAATGTCGATACTTCTATTGATAATCATAATAATTCTATGAATTTTAAGATCCCTCTTGGTTATGAAAATCAGAAAATCAAGGGGTCACAAGGGAGAAGAGACCTAGGGTCAGTGACGTAACAACCCTACGATCTCTGTTCCTCTTACACTCTGAGCCCCTGTGGGACAGAAATTGTGTCTGAACCGATTCTTTGGTTTCTACTCCAGCAAGCGGAATGATTTAGGCACACGACTTTTTAATTTATATGATAATGATATCATTATTAGTAATGACTATGAAAATGTAATGATACCCTCTTTAGCATGCCTCTGGGGGTGGGAATGAAAGTTGGGAATTGGGAGTTGGTATGTGAGTAGGGAAGAAAGGATGACTGCAGCTCCAACTGCCTTGGAAATCCATCCTCTCTCAGCAATCCATCTTTCCTTCCTTCCGTCCATCCATCCTTCCAACCATACATTTATCCATCCATCCATCCATCCATCCATCAATCCATTCATCCATTAAGAGCCCGGGCTTGGGAGTCAGAGGTCACGGGTTCTAATCCCAGTTCTGCTACTTGTCTTCCGTGTGACCTCGGGCAAGTCTCTTCGCATCTCTGGGCCTCAGTTCCCTCGGCTGTAAAATGGACGTTGAGACTCTGAGCCCGTTTGGGACAGGGACACGTCTGACCCAGTTGGCTTATATTCACTCCAGCATATAATAAACGCTTATCAAATACCACGATTATTATTATTGTTATCATTATTATTAAGGATGGGTAGGGGGCTTTTTACACAGGCCCAGATGGAGACAATTAAGCACCCTGAGATAAGGAATCACGGGCAAGCAGCATAGCCCAGTTGATGGAGCATGGACCTGGGTGTCAGAGGGCCTGGATTCTAATTCCACCTCCATCGCCTGTCTGCCATGTGACCTTGGGCAAGTCATTGCACTTCTTGCCTCAACTACATCATCTGTAAAATGGGGATTAAGACTGGAAGTCCTATGCAGGACAGGGACTGGTCCAGTCTGACTAGCTTTTGGGGACTTTAGTGCCTAGAGGGGTCCCTAGAAAATAGGAAACATTTACCATGTACCATTATGACAAAATTAATCGGAGATGGTCCCCTGGATTTCATAGAGTTTCGGGAAGGAGTGTGGAAGATGGGAAGCCCCGAGGGCTGGTGGATATGAAGGGAGAAGGAATTCCAAGTGGGGGATAGGTGGTGAGGTAGGGGTCTGAGTCAGGGGAGTTGGGAATATGGCACAGTGAGAGGGGGAGCTTGGGAGGGATGGAGAATGCAGATAGAAATTCAGCAGGGGAAGATAATGCACATCCATCAATCCATCTTATTTTTTGAGTGCTTACTAGGTGCAGACCTTGGTAGTAAGTGCTGGGGAGAGTACGATAGAACAATGTAACAGGGTTGGTAGCCACATTCCCTGCCCATGATGAGCTTACAGTCTAGAGGGGAATGTCAAAGTTAGATTGCTGCAGATTTCAGATTCATTCATTCATTCAATCGTATTTATTCATTCATTCAATTGCATTTATTGAGCGCTTACTGCGTGCAGAGCACTGTATTAAGCGCTTGGGAAGAACAAGTTGGCATCATAGAGAGACGGTCCCTACCCAACGATGGGCTCACAGTCTAGAAGGGGTCCAAAGCCCTGGAGTGGGATGAAACTGCAAAACTCAGAACATAACCAGAACGTTATTATTAATCTATTTACTTTATTAATGATGTGTATATATCTATAATTCAGTTTATCTCTTTAGATGGTATTGACGCCTGTCTACTTGTTTTGTTTCATAGTCTGGCTGCCCCTTCTAGACCGTGCCCCCGTTGTTGTGTAGGGATTGTCTCTGTTGCCGAATTGTACTTTTCCAGCGCTTAGTACAGTGCTCTGCACACAGTAAGTGCTCAATACATATGATTGAATGAATGAATGAATCACAGAAAGGGAATGATGATTAGTATGTTGAAGGAGTCACAGAGTGGGAACCACATGGGAATGGGCAGTTATTTAGGTTGTGAGGGCCGGGACCACAGGGAGAGCACGATCCAGGCCTCTGAGAGTCCCGGATGGACGGCCGTCTCAGCGGAGGCCCGGGTCCGTCCTCCCACGGGGAATTTCCGAGGAAACATCCCGCCGTCGTCTGAGGGGACGGCATAGCCAGCCGGAGAGCAGAGGAGGGGAGGGAGGATCCTGACAGGCCCCATCCCTCGCCCAGCCCTTCCTGTCATCCCCATCCGCCTCCAGGACCGACAAGATGGAGTGAGTCGCTCTCTCAGTAGAGTTCAACGCTCCCCAGCCCAGGACGGGCCCGGTGAATCCGGAGAGGAGCCGGGGAAAGCTGAGGGAAATTTCAGTAGGGAACTGGGATGACCAGGGTCAGAATCGCAATTTCTCTAAATCAGAAGCAGTGTCGCTTAGTGGAAAGAGCACGGGCCCGGGAGTCAAGAGGATCTGCGCTTTAATTCATTCATTCAATCGTATTTATTGAGCGCTTACTGTGTGCAGAGCATGCACTGAACGCTTGGAAAGTACAATTCGGCAACAGATAGAGACAATCCCTATCCAACAACGGGCTCACGGTTTAGAAGGGGGAGACAGTCCACAAAAAAAATAAGCAGACAGGCGTCAGGGCTTTGAACAGGGGAAGAGAGCTAGTTTTGGGGAGACGTGGGCATGTTTGAAGGCAGAGGGGGAATGCTCAATCCACTTTATCACACCACAACAGACACATTCCCTGGCCCTCCTAGAAGAAAAAAAAATGAATGGAAAGATTAATGTACAATTATTGCATGCCATTTTACCGATGAGGAAACTGAGGCTGGAGAAGTTAAGCACTTTGCCCAAGATCCCACAGCAGCAAAGGGACAGAGGCAGGATTAGAACCCAAGTCCTCTGACTCCCACTAAATTATGCTTGGGAGGGTACAGTGGAACAGAGCTGGGAGATGTGTATGCTCTCTTCAAGGAGCTCGCGGTCAGGAAGAGAACTCCTGGGCCCATCCTTTTTCCGCTAAATGAGGATGGACTTTAGTTGATTCACGCTTGAGTTCGGTGAAGTGGGTTTAGAGGGCTGGGAAATGAATCCGGGAAGCTGGTTGGAGGAGGGGGGATTTTAGCAGTGAAGAATTCAGATAGAACTGTGCTCTCTCTGATTTTGAGCCAGAAAGGGAGGGAGCTCCAACCTAGGATAGAAACGGGAGAGTCGATCGTGAGTACCAACTAGAAAGTTGCTTTGAGAGCTGAGAAGACGAGTTGAACGATGGCAGGGGGTGAAGTGCAGTCATAGGGCAGAGAGCCTTCAAGCCGATTAAGAGTTTTTGTTCCTTGTGAAAAGACACAATCTGTCATGAGAGGAGGATGAGGAGAGGAGAGATGTAGACTGAGCGATGCTATAAGAAAGGACTAGATGAATGATGAGGTACACTTGTGTTTCAAGTGTGAATGCAGATATCTGAGCAAATGGGATCGGATTGGAGTATACGTGGTTTTATGTTGTTGTTTGGTTGGTTTATGGTGTTTTTAAGTGCTCATTATGTGCCAGGTACTGTACTAAGTACTGGGGTAGATACAAGGTGATCAGGTTGGACACAGTCCATGCCCCATAGGGTGCTCACAGTTGTAACCCCCATTTTTCAGATGATGTAACCGAGGCACAGAGACGGTAAGCCACGGGCCCCATGTGACACAGCAGACAAGGAGCGAAGACAGGCTAAGAATCCAGGTCCTACTCTCTACCAGGCCCATAGTTTCTCCACTAAATGGATGAATTTATTAATTCACTTATTCCATCGCATTTATTGAGCGCTTACTATGTGCACAGCACTGTACTAAGCGCTTAGGAAGTACAAGTTGGCAGCATATAGTGATGGTCCCTACCCAACAGCGGGCTCACAGTCTAGAAGGGGGAGACAGAGAACAAAACAAAACATATTAGCAAAATGAAATAAATAGAATAAATATGTATAAATAAAATAAATGAATAGAGTAATAAATATGTACAAATATATATACGTATATACAGGTGTTGTGGGGAGGGGAAGGAGGTGAGGCAGGGGGTTGGGGACGGGGACGAGGGGGAGAGGAAGGAGGAGGCTCAGTCTGGGAGGAGGGGGCTCACACAATTTATGTGTGAAGGCACTTCTCGTTTCACTCTAAAACCACCGAAAACATTTCAAGACAGTCACGAACATATCTTTATGTTCTCTGACCTCTGCTATCTGCTATTCATTTTAGTTTTGATCTCCTCAACCAAAAATAATACTCTTGATATTTATTAAGTGCTTACTACGTTCCAAGCAAAGTATTAAATGCTGGGGGAGATCCAGGACCATCTGGTAGAACACAGTCCGTGTCTCACGAGGGATTCACAGACTCATTAGGAGGGAAACTAGATATCGAATCCTCATTTTACTAGTCAGAAAACTGTGGCATAGAGAAATTAAGTCACCTTCCCATAGCTATGCAGCAGAGAACTGGTAGAGGTGGGATTAGGACCCAGGTCCTCTGATTCCCAGGCCTGTGTTCTTCCCAATAGCCCTCTGCTTCTACACAGTTCGATGCTTGGTGCCTCTAATAGAATGGAAGCTCCCTGGGGACAGTGATTATATGTATTAATACCACGTCCTCTGTAGGTCCTCAATAAATAGATCCTATCGACTTAGTCCTATTCCTTCACCCCCAACATGAATGTCTCTGAATTGAAGTCTTCCCTCATCCTGTGCAGGGAGTAGACATCATTCCCCAGAAACTTTCCGTGCCTCCACTGTGAACTCAGAGATGATTTTGAATTGAATAACTCCCTCCTCTCCATGGAGAATCACCAGCGAGTGTCCTGTCAATTCCTTCACTCATCCCATCAATGGACTTTAACTTTGGCTCTTCTCTCATCACATGCAGAAGGTCAGTGCTGCCTCCCCAAAATGCCCAACGTCTCCACGATGAAGCAATTCCTTCTGCTGAGTTTCTCGGAGGTCCGGGAGCTGTAGCTGGTCCATGCCGCACTGTTCCTCCTGGTCTACCTGGCGGCCCTGACGGGGAATCTCCTCATTGTCGCCATCACCGCCCTCGACCGGCGCCTCCGCACCCCCATGTACTTCTTCCTCAGGAACCTGTCCGTCATCGACCTCTGCTACATCTCCGTCACCATCCCCAAGTGTGCCATCATCTCCCTGACCGATGGTAGAGCCATCTCCCTCCTGGGCTGTATCGCCCAGGTCTTCTTGGTGGTCCTGTTTGGTGGTTCAGAGATGTTCCTCCTCATGGCGATGTCCTACGACCGCTACGCTGCCATATGCCTCCCCCTGCGTTATGAGCTCATCATGACCAACACGGCCTGTGGAAAGATGGCGGCCTCCTCCTGGCTCACTGGGGTGATGTTTGGGGTCTTGTATTCAGCTTCAACTTTCTCCCTGAGCTTCTGCGTGTACAACATCATCCAGCAGTTCTTCTGTGACATCTCCTCCCTGCTGAAGATCTCCTGCTCCAAGGACCACATCATCGTTGACGTGACCGTCTCCTGTTGGGTAGCTGAAGTTGTCATCTGCTTGGTCTCCATCATCATCTCGTACGTGCACATCTTCCGTGCCGTGCTGAGGATGCCGGCCGCCGAGAGCCGGGCCAAAGCCATCTCCACCTGCCTGCCTCACGTCGCCGTCGTCATCATCTTCCTCGTGACCGGAACTTTCACCTACCTCAAGCCCGTGTCAGACTCCCCCTCGACCCTGGACCTCCTGTTGTCCATGTCCTACACCGTGATGGCCCCCGCCCTGAACCCCCTCATCTGCAGCCTGAGGAACCGGGACATGAAGGCTGCCCTGGGGAGCGTCCTAAAGGGGAGACTCCTCCTCCCTCTTCTAAGGGACAAAACGTCTGTTTCCTTTTGCTGACTATCCCGTTCCTCATCAGGATTCCAACTGTGGGGGTAGCCATATAAAGAGCTTTCCAAAGAGGAAGTCCGGCATCTGAGGACTTGTCTATGTCTGGGGCTGAGTCTGATAAGCCGGGTGTGACTGTTAGCCCGGTGTGGGTAGGGATTGTTTCACTTTGTTCTGAATGCTACTTTCCAAACGCTTAGTACGGTGCTCTGCTCGCTGTAATCACTCAATAAGTATGATTGAATGAATGAATGACTGACAAGTGATTGTTTGGGCGACACCATGGTTTAGTGGAATGAGCGTGTGGCTGGGTGTCATGATATTAGAAATGTCAGCCCGGTTCTGCCACGGCCCTGCAGTATCACCTTGGTTCAGCTACGTAACCTCTCTGGGTCTCGCTGTAAAATCGGGGTGAAATATATGCTCTCTCTTTCTCTTACAGTCTGAGCCCCCGTGGGTCAGGAAACGAGTCCGATCTGATTAATTCATTTCTACTCCGGCACTTGGTGTTCTTTTGCAAATAAATTCTTCATAAATTCAATAATGATAATGTTGATACTACTACTGAGAACAACAGTAATTCTATGAATTTTAAGATCACTCTTGATGGTTATGAAAAGCAGAAAATCGGAGGGTGACAAGGGAGAAGGGAAGCAATTGTTGAATCCTTTCTGCACATTTGACTGCCTGTTTACTTGTTTTGATGCCTGTCACCCTGCTTCTAGACTGTGAATCTGTAGACAGATACAGATCCCATCCAACTGCTCAGATCCATCTCCTCTCAACCAACCATCTATAATAATAATGATGATGGCATTTATTAAGCGCTTACTATGTGCAAAGCACTGTTCTAGGCGCTATATGTTGCTAACTTGTACTTCCCAAGCGCTTAGTACAGTGCTGTGCACACAGTAAGCGCTCAATAAATACGATTGAATGAATGAATGAATGGGGAGGTTACATAGTGATTAGGTTGTCCCACAGGGGGTTCACAGTCTTCATCCCCATTTTACAGAGGAGGTAACTGAGACACAGAGAAGTTAAGTGACTTGCCCAAAGTCACACAGCTGACAAGTGGCAGAGCCGGGATTTGAACCTATGACCTCTGACTCCAAAGCCCAGGCTCTTTCTACTGAGCCACACTGCTTCTCTGAATCTATCCATTCATCCATCCAGTAGTCCATCACCGCAATTTATCGAGCACATCTTGTGTGCCAAGTGTGGTGGCCTGCTTTTTGGGGACTTCGTGACCTGCCCCACCCAGAAGACCAAGGGGAGATGGAGGCCAGGGTCCCTCAGACCCACGCTGCCCCAGTGAGAGGGACTTTTGTGGAGGGACCAGGAAAGACAAGGAGGCAGACGGAAGAGTCGGATTTTGGTGGAAGGACAGGGAAAGACAAGGAGGCGGATGGAAGAGTCGGATTTTGGTGGAGGGACCGGGAAAGACAAGGAGGCAGATGGAAGAGTCGGAGCCAGCCTGGGGAGATGCTCACACACGGGAACTATGTCGGGGTTCAGAACGGGGCCACGTCCCACGACCGAGCAGGGGGCTTGTTCACTGCAGTGACCTCAAACATCACAAGCCCCTCCATCCTGATTGGTTTATATCCACCCCAGTGCTCAGTACAGTGCCGGGCTCATAGTAAGAGAATTACAAATACTATTATTATTATTATTATTATTATTATTATCCACTGCTCAACCATGACTACCGGACAGCCGCCTGCTTGGTTTTGGCACTGTGGCACAGTCTTGGCAGTTTGGATAATAATAATAATAATAATAATAATAATAATAATAATAATAATAATAATAATGGCATTTCTTAAGTGCTTACTATGTGCAAAGCACTGTTCTAAACGCTGGAGGGGGATACAAGGTGATCAGCTTGTCCCACGGGGGGCTCACAGTCTTAAACCCCATTTTACAGATGAGGCTCAGAGAAGTGAAGTGACTATCCCAAGGTCACCCAGCAGACACGTGGCCGAGCCGGGATTAGAATCCATGACATGTGACGCCCAAGCCCGGACTCTTTCCACTGAGCCACACTGCTTCCCAAGCGCTCTGAGGGTGCTCTGCACATAGTAAGCGCTCACTCAAACGATTGATTGAATGAATGAATGGCTCTTAGGCCCATGCTGTTTTCACTGGACTTCACAAGTCACAGCGCTGGTAACACGTTCACTTTCAGAAAGGAAAAGTACCAAGTCGGACAGATAAACTTTATTCCGAAGAAGACATCGATACTAAGGAATGCGACACAAGGAGGGAATTTTTCCACATCCCGTGAGACTGATAGATTTTGGAGAGTTTCAGTGGTCTGGGAAGGAAAAAATACTTTTGTTAATTGTGAAGGTTAAATGATTTACCCAAGAGAAGCAGCGTGGCTCAGTGGAAAGAGCACGGGCTTTGGAGTCAGAGGTCACGGGTTCAAATCCCGGCTCCGTCAACTTTCAGCTGTGTGACTTTGGGCAAGTCACTTAACTTCTCTGGGCCTTAGTTACCTCATCTGGAAAATGGGGATTAAGAGTGTGAGCCCCACGTGGGACAACCTGATCAGATTGTAATCTCCCCAGGGTTTAGAACAGAGCTTTACACATAGTAAGCGCTTAATAAATGCCATCAGAAAAGTCACTTCACTTCTCTATGGTTTCTGTTCCCTCTTTTGTAAAATGGGGATGAAGATTGAGTCCCTCGTGGGATATAAACTTGGTCCAACCTGATAGCTTGTATCGACCCCAGCACAATGCCCTCTGAGGCGGAATTGTCCATCACACACTGATTTTATCAGACGTCCCTCCGGACCCTGAGAAAGCCTCCTTTCAGCCGGAAAAGACAACTGTTCACGTGCACCCCTCTGGAGGGTGTCTTAGTCTTAGGGTGTCTATTATTATGGATGGATGGATGGGTGAATGAATTGATGGATGGATGGATGGATGGATGGACGGACAGATGGGTAAACTGACAGACAGATGGATGGATGGATGGTTGAACGGATGGATGGATGGATGAACACAGTAAGTGCTCAATAAATACGATTGAATGAATGAATGAATGAACGAGTGGATTCGAGGCGACGATTTGATCAGTCAAATTCATTCATTCATTGGTTCCATCGCATTTATTGAGCGCTTATGGTGTGCAAAGCACTTTCTAAATGCTTAGAAAGCACAATTCAGCCACAAATAGAGATAAACCCTGCCCACAACGGGCTCCCAGTCTAGAAGGGGGGGAGAAAGGCATCAAAAAAAGTAAACAGGCAATTAAATGCGGAGTAAAGTTTCCATGATTGTGTCCCTTCTCCCTGGTCACCCTCCGATTTTCTGATTTTCGTAATCACCAAGAGTGATCTTAAAATTCATAGAATTACTGTTATTCTCAGTAGTAGTATCAACATGGTTATTATTGAATTTATGAAGAATTTATTTGCAAAACACTGCCAAGTTCCAGAGA
This sequence comes from Tachyglossus aculeatus, assembly GCF_015852505.1. Classification (NCBI taxonomy): domain Eukaryota; kingdom Metazoa; phylum Chordata; class Mammalia; order Monotremata; family Tachyglossidae; genus Tachyglossus; species Tachyglossus aculeatus. The sequence goes on from NW_024044909.1 coordinate 136,320, forward strand.
AGATAAAAACGAATCAGATCGGACATGTTTCCTGACCCACGGGGGCTCAGATTGTAAGAGAAAGAGAGGGTATATATTGAACACCGATTTTACAGCGAGACCCAGAGAGGCTATGTAGCTGATCCAAGGTGATACAGCCAGCCGGTGGCAGAATCGGGCAGACCTTTCAAATCTCATGACTCCCAGCCACGTGCTCATTCCGCTAAGCCACGATGCTGCCCAAACAATCACTTGCCAGTCATTCATTCCATCATATTTATTGAGTGCTCACCGAGTGTAGAGCACCGTACTAAGCGCTTGGAAAGTACCATTCAGGATAAAGAGAGAAAATCCCTCACCACGCCGGGCTTACAGTCACACGCGGCTTATCAGCCTCCATCCCAGACATTGAGAAATCCTCAGACGCTGCACTTTCTCTTTGGACACCTCTTACATGGCTACCCCCAAAGTCAGAACCCTGATGAGGAATGAGATAGTCAGCAAAAGGAAACAGACATTTTGTCTCTCAGAAGAGGGAGGAGGAATCTCCCCTTTAGGACTCTACTCAGGGAGGCCTTCATGTCCCGGTTCCTCAGGCTGTAGATGAGGGGTTTAAAGGCGGGAGGCACCACGGTATGGAAAACGGACACCATCAGGTCCAGGGTCGAAGGAGAGTCTGACACGGGCTTAACGTAGTCAACCGCCGCAGCTGAGAGGAAGACCGTGACGACAGCGAGATGAGGCAGGCAGGTGGAGAAGGCTTTGGCCTGGCTCTCGGCGGCCGGCATCTTTAGCACGGCCCGGAAGATGGGCACGTATGAGACGATGATGAGAATGAAGCAGACGACACCAAAAGCTACCCCACCGTTGACGCTCACGTCGATGGCGATGTGCTCCTTGGAGCAGGAGATCTTCAGCAGGGAGGGGATGTCACAGAAGAACTGCAGGACGAGGCTGGACCCACAGAAGCTCAGGGAGAGAGTCAAAGCTGAATACAAGACTCCAAACATCACACCGGTGAGCCAGGAGGCGGCCGCCACCTTTCCACTGGTTGTGTTGGTCATGACGAGCTCGTAGCGCAAGGGGAGACAGATGGCCGCGTAGCGGTCGTGGGACATCGCCATGAGAAGGAACAGCTCGGATCCGGCAAACAGAATCACCGAGAAGAGCTGGGTGGCGCAGCCCAGGAAGGAGATGGATCTCTTGTCGGTCAGGGAGTCGTAGATGGATTTGGGGACGGTGACGGAGATGAGGCAGAGGTAGAGGACGGACAGGTTCCTGAGGAAAAAGTACATGGGGGTGTGGAGGCGCCGGTCGAGGACGGTGACAGTGACGATGAGGAGATTCCCCACCAGGGCCGCCAGATAGACCAGGAGGAACGGCGCGGCGTGGACCAGCTGCAGCTCCCTGACCTCCGAGAAACCCAGCAGGAGGAATTCCTTCACCGTGGAGACGTTGGGCATTTTGGGGAGGCTGCAGTGACTTTCTGTAGTGTATGAGGGAAGAGCCATAGTTAGAGTCCATTGAGGGGATGAGTGAAGGAATTGACAGGACACTTGCTGGTGATTCTCTATGGAGAGGAGGAAGTTATTGAATTCAAAATGATCTCTGAGTTCACGGTGGAGACACTGAACGTTTCTGGGGAATGATGTTGACTCCCTGCACAGGAAGAGGGAAGACTTCAATTCAGAGACATTGATGTTGGGGGTGAAGGATTAGGACAAAGTCGATCGGTTCTATTTATTGAGGACCTACAGAGGACGTGGTATTAATACATATAATCACTGTCCCTAGGGAGCTTCCATTCTATTGGAGGCTCCAAGCTCCCAACTGTGTAGAAGCAGGGGGCTATTGGGAAGAACACGGGCCTGAGAATCCGAGGACCTGGGTTCTAATCCCACCTCTACCAGTTCTGTGCTGCAAAGCCATGAGAAAGTGACAATTTCTCTACGCCTCTGTTTTCTCAATAGTAAAAAGAGGATTCTATATCTGTTTTCCCTCCTACTTAGTCTGTGAATCCCTCCTGAGACACGGACTGTGTTCTACCACAGGGTCCTGAATCTCCCCCAGCACGTAATACTCTGCTTGGAATGCATTAAGCACTTAATACATATCAAGAGTATTATTTTCGGTTGAGGAGACCGAAACTAAAATGAATAGCGGATAGGATAGGTCAGAGAATGTAAGGATATGAACATGGACTGTAGTGAAATTTTTTTGATGGTTTTAGAACCAAACAAGAAAGGTCTTTCTACATAAATTCATCAATTTAGGGCAGAGAGAATGGGCCTGGTAGACAGAAGGCCCTGGATTCTAACACTGTCTCCGCCTCTTGTCCGCTGTATGACCTGGGGCCAGTCGCTTACCTTCTCTGTGTCTCAGTAGTTACCTCATCTGTAAATTGGGGATTTTTACTGAAAGCACCATGTGGGGCATGGACTGCGCCCAACCGGATGAGCTTGTATCCACCCTAGTGTTTAGTACAGTACCTGGCATATAATAAGCACTTAACAATATCATTATATAAGTGCTTATTAATTATATCATTATATTATTAATTATTAATAAGCACTTAATTATATCATATAACAAACAACAAAAATAAAACCCACGTATACACCAAGCTGATTCCATTTGACGACATATCTGCATTCCCACACGTACACACACAAACACAAGCACAAGCATAGCTCATCAAGTTCTTTCCTAAAGCATCGCTCAGCCTACATCTGTCCTCTCCTCAACCTCCCCTCAGGACAAGTTGTGTCTTTTCTCAAGCAACAAAAACTCACGATCGGCTTGAAGGCTCCCTGCCCTATGACTGCACTTCACTCCCTTTCCATCATTCAACACGTCTCCTCAGCTCTCAGAGCAACTTTCTAGTAGTTACTCGCGATTGACTCTCCCGTTCCCATCCTAGCCTGGAACTCCCTCTCTTATCGGCTCAAAATCAGAGAGGGCACAGTTCTTTCCGAACTCTGAGCACTGCTAAAATACCCCCCTCCTCCAAACAGCTTCCCCGATTAATTTCCCAGCCCTCTAAACCCACTTCACCCAACTCAAGCGTGAATCAACTTAAGTCCATCCTCATTTAGCGGAAAAGAATGGGCCCAGGAGTTCTCTTCTTTACCGCGAGCTCCTTGAGGGGAGCATACACACCTCCCAGCTCTGTTCTATTGGACTCTCCCAAACATAGCTCAGCCGGAGTCAGCGGACTTGGGTTCTAATCCTGCCTCTGTCCCTTTGCTGCTGTGGGACCTTGTACAAGTCGTTCACTTCTCTGGGCCACAGTTTCCTCATCTGTAAAATGGCGCCCAATAATTGCATATTCATCTTTCCTTCTAGGAGGGGCAGGAAATGTGCCTGTAATGGTGCTCTAAAGTGGATAGAGCAGGGCTTGGGAGTCAGAAGGACCTCGATTCTAATTCCGGCTCCACCTCATGTCTGCTGTGTGACCATGGCTAAGCCATTTCACTTCTCTGAACCTCAGTTACCTCATCTGTAAAATGGGGGTTAAGACTGTGAGCCCCATGTGGAACAAGGACCGTATACAACCTGCTTAACGTGTATCTACCCCAGCGCTTAGGACAGTGCTTGGGACAGAGTAAGAGCTTAACAAGTACTACCCTCATTATTATTACTCTCCACGTGCTTAGTGCACACAATAAGCCCTCAATCAATATGATTCAAGATTAACCGATCGATAATAATTTATACCGTGTCAACCTAGCCCAGTTGGCTGCAAAGTTCTTGAGGGCAGGGATTCCAGCCTCTCCCACTATTTGTCTTCTCCCAACATTTGGGAAGAACCCTTACAGGGAGGAATTGCTGATAGTGCAGTGGTTGTCCAAGGCTGGCCACGCTCTCTCAGCTCTGCCTGTCATTGACCCTCTGCAAGGGATTCTGGGACCCACTGAAGGCCAAAGAGACTGTCAACGGCGCTGACGTTGTCCTGGAGCACTGTAACTGTAGCCCGGCAGATAGTTGGCATG